>NW_026697692.1:0-34807 GCF_030435755.1 Ochotona princeps
TTTTCAGATAGCCCTCAATGCAAAGGCTCTAGACGCAAATATTGGTGTGAGAGCTAATTCAATCAAGGAAACACTGCATGTTGGTGAAGGGCATATTGAAGAAGGATCAGCCGAGTGGTTCTTGTGGGAGAACAACTCCATTTGGCTCACTAACTTCACACACCATCAGGCTTCCAAGCAGCTCTCAAGGAAACTCAGTTTTCACACTCTATGCTTAGTGCCCTTTGAGTGCATTATCTAGGAATGAATCTGGTAGAGCATCCCACACAAACGAATGCTCCACATGCGGGTTTCACATGCCACCAACTCCACATTCACAGGGCAACTTCAGCGCCACAGCCGTTTTCAGATAGCCCTCAATGCAAAGGCTCTAGGACGCAAATATTGGTGTGAGAGCTAATTCAATCAAGGAAACACTGCCTGTTGGTGAAGGGCATATTGAAGAAGGATCAGCCGAGTGGTTCTTGTGGGAGAACAACTCCATTTGGCTCACTAACTTCACACACCATCAGGCTTCCAAGCAGCTCTCAAGGAAACTCAGTTTTCACACTCTATGCTTAGTGCCCTTTGAGTGCATTATCTAGGAATGAACCTGGTAGAGCATCCCACACAAACGAATGCTCCACATGCGGGTTTCACATGCCACCAACTCCACATTCACAGGCAACTTCAGCGCCACAGCCGTTTTCAGATAGCCCTCAATGCAAAGGCTCTAGACGCAAATATTGGTGTGAGAGCTAATTCAATCAAGGAAACACTGCATGTTGGTGAAGGGCATATTGAAGAAGGATCAGCCGAGTGGTTCTTGTGGGAGAACAACTCCATTTGGCTCACTAACTTCACACACCATCAGGCTTCCAAGCAGCTCTCAAGGAAACTCAGTTTTCACACTCTATGCTTAGTGCCCTTTGAGTGCATTATCTAGGAATGAACCTGGTAGAGCATCCCACACAAACGAATGCTCCACATGCGGGTTTCACATGCCACCAACTCCACATTCACAGGCAACTTCAGCGCCACAGCCGTTTTCAGATAGCCCTCAATGCAAAGGCTCTAGACGCAAATATTGGTGTGAGAGCTAATTCAATCAAGGAAACACTGCATGTTGGTGAAGGGCATATTGAAGAAGGATCAGCCGAGTGGTTCTTGTGGGAGAACAACTCCATTTGGCTCACTAACTTCACACACCATCAGGCTTCCAAGCAGCTCTCAAGGAAACTCAGTTTTCACACTCTATGCTTAGTGCCCTTTGTATGGCTAGGACTGAAATGAACCTGGTAGAGCATCCCACACAAACGAATGCTCCACATGCGGGTTTCACATGCCACCAACTCCACATTCACAGGCAACTTCAGCGCCACAGCCGTTTTCAGATAGCCCTCAATGCAAAGGCTCTAGACGCAAATATTGGTGTGAGAGCTAATTCAATCAAGGAAACACTGCATGTTGGTGAAGGGCATATTGAAGAAGGATCAGCCGAGTGGTTCTTGTGGGAGAACAACTCCATTTGGCTCACTAACTTCACACACCATCAGGCTTCCAAGCAGCTCTCAAGGAAACTCAGTTTTCACACTCTATGCTTAGTGCCCTTTGAGTGCATTATCTAGGAATGAACCTGGTAGAGCATCCCACACAAACGAATGCTCCACATGCGGGTTTCACATGCCACCAACTCCACATTCACAGGCAACTTCAGCGCCACAGCCGTTTTCAGATAGCCCTCAATGCAAAGGCTCTAGACGCAAATATCGGTGTGAGAGCTAATTCAATCAAGGAAACACTGCATGTTGGTGAAGGGCATATTGAAGAAGGATCAGCCGAGTGGTTCTTGTGGGAGAACAACTCCATTTGGCTCACTAACTTCACACACCATCAGGCTTCCAAGCAGCTCTCAAGGAAACTCAGTTTTCACACTCTATGCTTAGTGCCCTTTGAGTGCATTATCTAGGAATGAATCTGGTAGAGCATCCCACACAAACGAATGCTCCACATGCGGGTTTCACATGCCACCAACTCCACATTCACAGGCAACTTCAGCGCCACAGCCGTTTTCAGATAGCCCTCAATGCAAAGGCTCTAGACGCAAATATTGGTGTGAGAGCTAATTCAATCAAGGAAAACACTGCATGTTGGTGAAGGGCATATTGAAGCAGGATCAGCCGAGTGGTTCTTGTGGGAGAACAACTCCATTCGGCTCACTAACTTCACACACCATCAGGCTTCCAAGCAGCTCTCAAGGAAACTCAGTTTTCACACTCTATGCTTAGTGCCCTTTGTATGGCTAGCACTGAAATGAACCTGGTAGAGCATCCCACACAAACGAATGCTCCACATGCGGGTTTCACATGCCACCAACTCCACATTCACAGGCAACTTCAGCGCCACAGCCGTTTTCAGATAGCCCTCAATGCAAAGGCTCTAGACGCAAATATTGGTGTGAGAGCTAATTCAATCAAGGAAACACTGCATGTTGGTGAAGGGCATATTGAAGAAGGATCAGCCGAGTGGTTCTTGTGGGAGAACAACTCCATTTGGCTCACTAACTTCACACACCATCAGGCTTCCAAGCAGCTCTCAAGGAAACTCAGTTTTCACACTCTATGCTTAGTGCCCTTTGAGTGCATTATCTAGGAATGAACCTGGTAGAGCATCAACACAAACGAATGCTCCACATGCGGGTTTCACATGCCACCAACTCCACATTCACAGGCAACTTCAGCGCCACAGCCGTTTTCAGATAGCCCTCAATGCAAAGGCTCTAGACGCAAATATTGGTGTGAGAGCTAATTCAATCAAGGAAACACTGCATGTTGGTCAAGGGCATATTGAAGAAGGATCAGCCGAGTGGTTCTTGTGGGAGAACAACTCCATTTGGCTCACTAACTTCACACACCATCAGGCTTCCAAGCAGCTCTCAAGGAAACTCAGTTTTCACACTCTATGCTTAGTGCCCTTTGAGTGCATTATCTAGGAATGAACCTGGTAGAGCATCCCACACAAACGAATGCTCCACATGCGGGTTTCACATGCCACCAACTCCACATTCACAGGCAACTTCAGCGCCACAGCCGTTTTCAGATAGCCCTCAATGCAAAGGCTCTAGACGCAAATATTGGTGTGAGAGCTAATTCAATCAAGGAAACACTGCATGTTGGTGAAGGGCATATTGAAGAAGGATCAGCCGAGTGGTTCTTGTGGGAGAACAACTCCATTTGGCTCACTAACTTCACACACCATCAGGCTTCCAAGCAGCTCTCAAGGAAACTCAGTTTTCACACTCTATGCTTAGTGCCCTTTGAGTGCATTATCTAGGAATGAACCTGGTAGAGCATCCCACACAAACGAATGCTCCACATGCGGGTTTCACATGCCACCAACTCCACATTCACAGGCAACTTCAGCGCCACAGCCGTTTTCAGATAGCCCTCAATGCAAAGGCTCTAGACGCAAATATTGGTGTGAGAGCTAATTCAATCAAGGAAACACTGCATGTTGGTGAAGGGCATATTGAAGAAGGATCAGCCGAGTGGTTCTTGTGGGAGAACAACTCCATTTGGCTCACTAACTTCACACACCATCAGGCTTCCAAGCAGCTCTCAAGGAAACTCAGTTTTCACACTCTATGCTTAGTGCCCTTTGAGTGCATTATCTAGGAATGAACCTGGTAGAGCATCCCACACAAACGAATGCTCCACATGCGGGTTTCACATGCCACCAACTCCACATTCACAGGCAACTTCAGCGCCACAGCCATTTTCAGATAGCCCTCAATGCAAAGGCTCTAGACGCAAATATTGGTGTGAGAGCTAATTCAATCAAGGAAACACTGCATGTTGGTGAAGGGCATATTGAAGAAGGATCAGCCGAGTGGTTCTTGTGGGAGAACAACTCCATTTGGCTCACTAACTTCACACACCATCAGGCTTCCAAGCAGCTCTCAAGGAAACTCAGTTTTCACACTCTATGCTTAGTGCCCTTTGAGTGCATTATCTAGGAATGAATCTGGTAGAGCATCCCACACAAACGAATGCTCCACATGCGGGTTTCACATGCCACCAACTCCACATTCACAGGCAACTTCAGCGCCACAGCCATTTTCAGATAGCCCTCAATGCAAAGGCTCTAGACGCAAATATTGGTGTGAGAGCTAATTCAATCAAGGAAACACTGCATGTTGGTGAAGGGCATATTGAAGAAGGATCAGCCGAGTGGTTCTTGTGGGAGAACAACTCCATTTGGCTCACTAACTTCACACACCATCAGGCTTCCAAGCAGCTCTCAAGGAAACTCAGTTTTCACACTCTATGCTTAGTGCCCTTTGTATGGCTAGGACTGAAATGAACCTGGTAGAGCATCCCACACAAACGAATGCTCCACATGCGGGTTTCACATGCCACCAACTCCACATTCACAGGCAACTTCAGCGCCACAGCCGTTTTCAGATAGCCCTCAATGCAAAGGCTCTAGACGCAAATATTGGTGTGAGAGCTAATTCAATCAAGGAAACACTGCATGTTGGTGAAGGGCATATTGAAGAAGGATCAGCCGAGTGGTTCTTGTGGGAGAACAACTCCATTTGGCTCACTAACTTCACACACCATCAGGCTTCCAAGCAGCTCTCAAGGAAACTCAGTTTTCACACTCTATGCTTAGTGCCCTTTGAGTGCATTATCTAGGAATGAACCTGGTAGAGCATCCCACACAAACGAATGCTCCACATGCGGGTTTCACATGCCACCAACTCCACATTCACAGGCAACTTCAGCGCCACAGCCGTTTTCAGATAGCCCTCAATGCAAAGGCTCTAGACGCAAATATTGGTGTGAGAGCTAATTCAATCAAGGAAACACTGCATGTTGGTGAAGGGCATATTGAAGCAGGATCAGCCGAGTGGTTCTTGTGGGAGAACAACTCCATTCGGCTCACTAACTTCACACACCATCAGGCTTCCAAGCAGCTCTCAAGGAAACTCAGTTTTCACACTCTATGCTTAGTGCCCTTTGTATGCTAGCACTGAAATGAACCTGGTAGAGCATCCCACACAAACGAATGCTCGACATGCGGGTTTCACATGCCACCAACTCCACATTCACAGGCAACTTCAGCGCCACAGCCGTTTTCAGATAGCCCTCAATGCAAAGGCTCTAGACGCAAATATTGGTGTGAGAGCTAATTCAATCAAGGAAACACTGCATGTTGGTGAAGGGCATATTGAAGAAGGATCAGCCGAGTGGTTCTTGTGGGAGAACAACTCCATTTGGCTCACTAACTTCACACACCATCAGGCTTCCAAGCAGCTCTCAAGGAAACTCAGTTTTCACACTCTATGCTTAGTGCCCTTTGAGTGCATTATCTAGGAATGAACCTGGTAGAGCATCAAACACAAACGAATGCTCCACATGCGGGTTTCACATGCCACCAACTCCACATTCACAGGCAACTTCAGCGCCACAGCCGTTTTCAGATAGCCCTCAATGCAAAGGCTCTAGACGCAAATATTGGTGTGAGAGCTAATTCAATCAAGGAAACACTGCATGTTGGTGAAGGGCATATTGAAGAAGGATCAGCCGAGTGGTTCTTGTGGGAGAACAACTCCATTTGGCTCACTAACTTCACACACCATCAGGCTTCCAAGCAGCTCTCAAGGAAACTCAGTTTTCACACTCTATGCTTAGTGCCCTTTGAGTGCATTATCTAGGAATGAACCTGGTAGAGCATCCCACACAAACGAATGCTCCACATGCGGGTTTCACATGCCACCAACTCCACATTCACAGGCAACTTCAGCGCCACAGCCGTTTTCAGATAGCCCTCAATGCAAAGGCTCTAGACGCAAATATTGGTGTGAGAGCTAATTCAATCAAGGAAACACTGCATGTTGGTGAAGGGCATATTGAAGAAGGATCAGCCGAGTGGTTCTTGTGGGAGAACAACTCCATTTGGCTCACTAACTTCACACACCATCAGGCTTCCAAGCAGCTCTCAAGGAAACTCAGTTTTCACACTCTATGCTTAGTGCCCTTTGAGTGCATTATCTAGGAATGAACCTGGTAGAGCATCCCACACAAACGAATGCTCCACATGCGGGTTTCACATGCCACCAACTCCACATTCACAGGCAACTTCAGCGCCACAGCCGTTTTCAGATAGCCCTCAATGCAAAGGCTCTAGACGCAAATATTGGTGTGAGAGCTAATTCAATCAAGGAAACACTGCATGTTGGTGAAGGGCATATTGAAGAAGGATCAGCCGAGTGGTTCTTGTGGAGAACAACTCCATTTGGCTCACTAACTTCACACACCATCAGGCTTCCAAGCAGCTCTCAAGGAAACTCAGTTTTCACACTCTATGCTTAGTGCCCTTTGAGTGCATTATCTAGGAATGAACCTGGTAGAGCATCCCACACAAACGAATGCTCCACATGCGGGTTTCACATGCCACCCACTCCACATTCACAGGCAACTTCAGCGCCACAGCCATTTTCAGATAGCCCTCAATGCAAAGGCTCTAGACGCAAATATTGGTGTGAGAGCTAATTCAATCAAGGAAACACTGCATGTTGGTGAAGGGCATATTGAAGAAGGATCAGCCGAGTGGTTCTTGTGGGAGAACAACTCCATTTGGCTCACTAACTTCACACACCATCAGGCTTCCAAGCAGCTCTCAAGGAAACTCAGTTTCACACTCTATGCTTAGTGCCCTTTGAGTGCATTATCTAGGAATGAACCTGGTAGAGCATCCCACACAAACGAATGCTCCACATGCGGGTTTCACATGCCACCAACTCCACATTCACAGGCAACTTCAGCGCCACAGCCATTTTCAGATAGCCCTCAATGCAAAGGCTCTAGACGCAAATATTGGTGTGAGAGCTAATTCAATCAAGGAAACACTGCATGTTGGTGAAGGGCATATTGAAGAAGGATCAGCCGAGTGGTTCTTGTGGGAGAACAACTCCATTTGGCTCACTAACTTCACACACCATCAGGCTTCCAAGCAGCTCTCAAGGAAACTCAGTTTTCACACTCTATGCTTAGTGCCCTTTGTATGGCTAGGACTGAAATGAACCTGGTAGAGCATCCCACACAAACGAATGCTCCACATGCGGGTTTCACATGCCACCAACTCCACATTCACAGGCAACTTCAGCGCCACAGCCGTTTTCAGATAGCCCTCAATGCAAAGGCTCTAGACGCAAATATTGGTGTGAGAGCTAATTCAATCAAGGAAACACTGCATGTTGGTGAAGGGCATATTGAAGAAGGATCAGCCGAGTGGTTCTTGTGGGAGAACAACTCCATTTGGCTCACTAACTTCACACACCATCAGGCTTCCAAGCAGCTCTCAAGGAAACTCAGTTTTCACACTCTATGCTTAGTGCCCTTTGAGTGCATTATCTAGGAATGAACCTGGTAGAGCATCCCACACAAACGAATGCTCCACATGCGGGTTTCACATGCCACCAACTCCACATTCACAGGCAACTTCAGCGCCACAGCCGTTTTCAGATAGCCCTCAATGCAAAGGCTCTAGACGCAAATATTGGTGTGAGAGCTAATTCAATCAAGGAAACACTGCATGTTGGTGAAGGGCATATTGAAGAAGGATCAGCTGAGTGGTTCTTGTGGGAGAACAATTCCATTTGGCTCACTAACTTCACACACCATCAGGCTTCCAAGCAGCTCTCAAGGAAACTCAGTTTTCACACTCTATGCTTAGTGCCCTTTGAGTGCATTATCTAGGAATGAACCTGGTAGAGCATCCCACACAAACGAATGCTCCACATGCGGGTTTCACATGCCACCAACTCCACATTCACAGGCAACTTCAGCGCCACAGCCGTTTTCAGATAGCCCTCAATGCAAAGGCTCTAGACGCAAATATTGGTGTGAGAGCTAATTCAATCAAGGAAACACTGCATGTTGGTGAAGGGCATATTGAAGAAGGATCAGCCGAGTGGTTCTTGTGGGAGAACAACTCCATTTGGCTCACTAACTTCACACACCATCAGGCTTCCAAGCAGCTCTCAAGGAAACTCAGTTTTCACACTCTATGCTTAGTGCCCTTTGAGTGCATTATCTAGGAATGAACCTGGTAGAGCATCCCACACAAACGAATGCTCCACATGCGGGTTTCACATGCCACCAACTCCACATTCACAGGCAACTTCAGCGCCACAGCCGTTTTCAGATAGCCCTCAATGCAAAGGTTCTAGACGCAAATATTGGTGTGAGAGCTAATTCAATCAAGGAAACACTGCATGTTGGTGAAGGGCATATTGAAGAAGGATCAGCTGAGTGGTTCTTGTGGGAGAACAACTCCATTTGGCTCACTAACTTCACACACCATCAGGCTTCCAAGCAGCTCTCAAGGAAACTCAGTTTTCACACTCTATGCTTAGTGCCCTTTGAGTGCATTATCTAGGAATGAACCTGGTAGAGCATCCCACACAAACGAATGCTCCACATGCGGGTTTCACATGCCACCAACTCCACATTCACAGGCAACCTCAGCGCCACAGCCGTTTTCAGATAGCCCTCAATGCAAAGGCTCTAGACGCAAATATTGGTGTGAGAGCTGATTCAATCAAGGAAACACTGCATGTTGGTGAAGGGCATATTGAAGAAGGATCAGCCGAGTGGTTCTTGTGGGAGAACAACTCCATTTGGCTCACTAACTTCACACACCATCAGGCTTCCAAGCAGCTCTCAAGGAAACTCAGTTTTCACACTCTATGCTTAGTGCCCTTTGAGTGCATTATCTAGGAATGAACCTGGTAGAGCATCCCACACAAACGAATGCTCCACATGCGGGTTTCACATGCCACCAACTCCACATTCACAGGCAACTTCAGCGCCACAGCCATTTTCAGATAGCCCTCAATGCAAAGGCTCTAGACGCAAATATTGGTGTGAGAGCTAATTCAATCAAGGAAACACTGCATGTTGGTGAAGGGCATATTGAAGAAGGATCAGCCGAGTGGTTCTTGTGGGAGAACAACTCCATTTGGCTCACTAACTTCACACACCATCAGGCTTCCAAGCAGCTCTCAAGGAAACTCAGTTTTCACACTCTATGCTTAGTGCCCCTTTGAGTGCATTATCTAGGAATGAATCTGGTAGAGCATCCCACACAAACGAATGCTCCACATGCGGGTTTCACATGCCACCAACTCCACATTCACAGGCAACTTCAGCGCCACAGCCGTTTTCAGATAGCCCTCAATGCAAAGGCTCTTGACGCAAATATTGGTGTGAGAGCTAATTCAATCAAGGAAACACTGCATGTTGGTGAAGGGCATATTGAAGAAGGATCAGCCGAGTGGTTCTTGTGGGAGAACAACTCCATTTGGCTCACTAACTTCACACACCATCAGGCTTCCAAGCAGCTCTCAAGGAAACTCAGTTTTCACACTCTATGCTTAGTGCCCTTTGAGTGCATTATCTAGGAATGAACCTGGTAGAGCATCCCACACAAACGAATGCTCCACATGCGGGTTTCACATGCCACCAACTCCACATTCACAGGCAACTTCAGCGCCACAGCCGTTTTCAGATAGCCCTCAATGCAAAGGCTCTAGACGCAAATATTGGTGTGAGAGCTAATTCAATCAAGGAAACACTGCATGTTGGTGAAGGGCATATTGAAGAAGGATCAGCCGAGTGGTTCTTGTGGGAGAACAACTCCATTTGGCTCACTAACTTCAGACACCATCAGGCTTCCAAGCAGCTCTCAAGGAAACTGAGTTTTCACACTCTATGCTTAGTGCCCTTTGAGTGCATTATCTAGGAATGAATCTGGTAGAGCATCCCACACAAACGAATGCTCCACATGCGGGTTTCACATGCCACCAACTCCACATTCACAGGCAACCTCAGCGCCACAGCCGTTTTCAGATAGCCCTCAATGCAAAGGCTCTAGACGCAAATATTGTGTGAGAGCTGATTCAATCAAGGAAACACTGCATGTTGGTGAAGGGCATATTGAAGAAGGATCAGCCGAGTGGTTCTTGTGGGAGAACAACTCCATTTGGCTCACTAACTTCACACACCATCAGGCTTCCAAGCAGCTCTCAAGGAAACTCAGTTTTCACACTCTATGCTTAGTGCCCTTTGAGTGCATTATCTAGGAATGAACCTGGTAGAGCATCAAACACAAACGAATGCTCCACATGCGGGTTTCACATGCCACCAACTCCACATTCACAGGCAACTTCAGCGCCACAGCCGTTTTCAGATAGCCCTCAATGCAAAGGCTCTAGACGCAAATATTGGTGTGAGAGCTAATTCAATCAAGGAAACACTGCATGTTGGTGAAGGGCATATTGAAGAAGGATCAGCCGAGTGGTTCTTGTGGGAGAACAACTCCATTTGGCTCACTAACTTCACACACCATCAGGCTTCCAAGCAGCTCTCAAGAAAACTCAGTTTTCACACTCTATGCTTAGTGCCCTTTGAGTGCATTATCTAGGAATGAACCTGGTAGAGCATCCCACACAAACGAATGCTCCACATGCGGGTTTCACATGCCACCAACTCCACATTCACAGGCAACTTCAGCGCCACAGCCGTTTTCAGATAGCCCACAATGCAAAGGCTCTAGACGCAAATATTGGTGTGAGAGCTAATTCAATCAAGGAAACACTGCATGTTGGTGAAGGGCATATTGAATAAGGATCAGCTGAGTGGTTCTTGTGGGAGAACAACTCCATTTGGCTCACTAACTTCACACACCATCAGGCTTCCAAGCAGCTCTCAAGGAAACTCAGTTTTCACACTCTATGCTTAGTGCCCTTTGAGTGCATTATCTAGGAATGAACCTGGTAGAGCATCCCACACAAACGAATGCTCCACATGCGGGTTTCACATGCCACCAACTCCACATTCACAGGCAACTTCAGCGCCACAGCCGTTTTCAGATAGCCCTCAATGCAAAGGCTCTAGACGCAAATATTGGTGTGAGAGCTAATTCAATCAAGGAAACACTGCATGTTGGTGAAGGGCATATTGAAGAAGGATCAGCCGAGTGGTTCTTGTGGGAGAACAACTCCATTTGGCTCACTAACTTCACACACCATCAGGCTTCCAAGCAGCTCTCAAGGAAACTCAGTTTTCACACTCTATGCTTAGTGCCCTTTGAGTGCATTATCTAGGAATGAACCTGGTAGAGCATCCCACACAAACGAATGCTCCACATGCGGGTTTCACATGCCACCAACTCCACATTCACAGGCAACTTCAGCGCCACAGCCGTTTTCAGATAGCCCTCAATGCAAAGGCTCTAGACGCAAATATTGGTGTGAGAGCTAATTCAATCAAGGAAACACTGCATGTTGGTGAAGGGCATATTGAAGAAGGATCAGCCGAGTGGTTCTTGTGGGAGAACATCTCCATTTGGCTCACTAACTTCACACACCATCAGGCTTCCAAGCAGCTCTCAAGGAAACTCAGTTTTCACACTCTATGCTTAGTGCCCTTTGAGTGCATTATCTAGGAATGAACCTGGTAGAGCATCAAACACAAACGAATGCTCCACATGCGGGTTTCACATGCCACCAACTCCACATTCACAGGCAACTTCAGCGCCACAGCCGTTTTCAGATAGCCCTCAATGCAAAGGCTCTAGACGCAAATATTGGTGTGAGAGCTAATTCAATCAAGGAAACACTGCATGTTGGTGAAGGGCATATTGAAGAAGGATCAGCCGAGTGGTTCTTGTGGGAGAACAACTCCATTTGGCTCACTAACTTCACACACCATCAGGCTTCCAAGCAGCTCTCAAGGAAACTCAGTTTTCACACTCTATGCTTAGTGCCCTTTGAGTGCATTATCTAGGAATGAACCTGGTAGAGCATCCCACACAAACGAATGCTCCACATGCGGGTTTCACATGCCACCAACTCCACATTCACAGGCAACTTCAGCGCCACAGCCGTTTTCAGATAGCCCTCAATGCAAAGGCTCTAGACGCAAATATTGGTGTGAGAGCTAATTCAATCAAGGAAACACTGCATGTTGGTGAAGGGCATATTGAAGAAGGAGCAGCTGAGTGGTTCTTGTGGGAGAACAACTCCATTTGGCTCACTAACTTCACACACCATCAGGCTTCCAAGCAGCTCTCAAGGAAACTCAGTTTTCACACTCTATGCTTAGTGCCCTTTGAGTGCATTATCTAGGAATGAACCTGGTAGAGCATCCCACACAAACGAATGCTCCACATGCGGGTTTCACATGCCACCAACTCCACATTCACAGGCAACTTCAGCGCCACAGCCGTTTTCAGATAGCCCTCAATGCAAAGGCTCTAGACGCAAATATTGGTGTGAGAGCTAATTCAATCAAGGAAACACTGCATGTTGGTGAAGGGCATATTGAAGAAGGATCAGCCGAGTGGTTCTTGTGGGAGAACAACTCCATTTGGCTCACTAACTTCACACACCATCAGGCTTCCAAGCAGCTCTCAAGGAAACTCAGTTTTCACACTCTATGCTTAGTGCCCTTTGAGTGCATTATATAGGAATGAACCTGGTAGAGCATCCCACACAAACGAATGCTCCACATGCGGGTTTCACATGCCACCAAATCCACATTCACAGGCAACTTCAGCGCCACAGCCGTTTTCAGATAGCCCTCAATGCAAAGGCTCTAGACGCAAATATTGGTGTGAGAGCTAATTCAATCAAGGAAACACTGCATGCTGGTGAAGGGCATATTCAAGAAGGATCAGCCGAGTGGTTCTTGTGGGAGAACAACTCCATTTGGCTCACTAACTTCACACACCATCAGGCTTCCAAGCAGCTCTCAAGGAAACTCAGTTTTCACACTCTATGCTTAGTGCCCTTTGAGTGCATTATCTAGGAATGAACCTGGTAGAGCATCCCACACAAACGAATGCTCCACATGCGGGTTTCACATGCCACCAACTCCACATTCACAGGCAACCTCAGCGCCACAGCCGTTTTCAGATAGCCCTCAATGCAAAGGCTCTAGACGCAAATATTGGTGTGAGAGCTGATTCAATCAAGGAAACACTGCATGTTGGTGAAGGGCATATTGAAGAAGGATCAGCCGAGTGGTTCTTGTGGGAGAACAACTCCATTTGGCTCACTAACTTCACACACCATCAGGCTTCCAAGCAGCTCTCAAGGAAACTCAGTTTTCACACTCTATGCTTAGTGCCCTTTGAGTGCATTATCTAGGAATGAACCTGGTAGAGCATCCCACACAAACGAATGCTCCACATGCGGGTTTCACATGCCACCAACTCCACATTCACAGGCAACTTCAGCGCCACAGCCGTTTTCAGATAGCCCTCAATGCAAAGGCTCTAGACGCAAATATTGGTGTGAGAGCTAATTCAATCAAGGAAACACTGCCTGTTGGTGAAGGGCATATTGAAGAAGGATCAGCCGAGTGGTTCTTGTGGGAGAACAACTCCATTTGGCTCACTAACTTCACACACCATCAGGCTTCCAAGCAGCTCTCAAGGAAACTCAGTTTTCACACTCTATGCTTAGTGCCCTTTGAGTGCATTATTTAGGAATGAACCTGGTAGAGCATCCCACACAAACGAATGCTCCACATGCGGGTTTCACATGCCACCAACTCCACATTCACAGGCAACTTCAGCGCCACAGCCGTTTTCAGATAGCCCTCAATGCAAAGGCTCTAGACGCAAATATTGGTGTGAGAGCTAATTCAATCAAGGAAACACTGCATGTTGGTGAAGGGCATATTGAAGAAGGATTAGCCGAGTGGTTCTTGTGGGAGAACAACTCCATTTGGCTCACTAACTTCACACACCATCAGGCTTCCAAGCAGCTCTCAAGGAAACTCAGTTTTCACACTCTATGCTTAGTGCCCTTTGAGTGCATTATCTAGGAATGAACCTGGTAGAGCATCCCACACAAACGAATGCTCCACATGCGGGTTTCACATGCCACCAACTCCACATTCACAGGCAACTTCAGAGCCACAGCCGTTTTCAGATAGCCCTCAATGCAAAGGCTCTAGACGCAAATATTGGTGTGAGAGCTAATTCAATCAAGGAAACACTGCATGTTGGTGAAGGGCATATTGAAGAAGGATCAGCCGAGTGGTTCTTGTGGGAGAACAACTCCATTTGGCTCACTAACTTCACACACCATCAGGCTTCCAAGCAGCTCTCAAGGAAACTCAGTTTTCACACTCTATGCTTAGTGCCCTTTGTATGGCTAGGACTGAAATGAACCTGGTAGAGCATCCCACACAAACGAATGCTCCACATGCGGGTTTCACATGCCACCAACTCCACATTCACAGGCAACTTCAGCGCCACAGCCGTTTTCAGATAGCCCTCAATGCAAAGGCTCTAGACACAAATATTGGTGTGAGAGCTAATTCAATCAAGGAAACACTGCATGTTGGTGAAGGGCATATTGAAGAAGGATCAGCCGAGTGGTTCTTGTGGGAGAACAACTCCATTTGGCTCACTAACTTCACACACCATCAGGCTTCCAAGCAGCTCTCAAGGAAACTCAGTTTTCACACTCTATGCTTAGTGCCCTTTGTATGGCTAGGACTGAAATGAACCTGGTAGAGCATCCCACACAAACGAATGCTCCACATGCGGGTTTCACATGCCATCAACTCCACATTCACAGGCAACTTCAGCGCCACAGCCGTTTTCAGATAGCCCTCAATGCAAAGGCTCTAGACGCAAATATTGGTGTGAGAGCTGATTCAATCAAGGAAACACTGCATGTTGGTGAAGGGCATATTGAAGAAGGATCAGCCGAGTGGTTCTTGTGGGAGAACAACTCCATTTGGCTCACTAACTTCACACACCATCAGGCTTCCAAGCAGCTCTCAAGGAAACTCAGTTTTCACACTCTATGCTTAGTGCCCTTTGAGTGCATTATCTAGGAATGAACCTGGTAGAGCATCCCACACAAACGAATGCTCCACATGCGGGTTTCACATGCCACCAACTCCACATTCACAGGCAACTTCAGCGCCACAGCCGTTTTCAGATAGCCCTCAATGCAAAGGCTCTAGACGCAAATATCGGTGTGAGAGCTAATTCAATCAAGGAAACACTGCATGTTGGTGAAGGGCATATTGAAGAAGGATCAGCCGAGTGGTTCTTGTGGGAGAACAACTCCATTTGGCTCACTAACTTCACACACCATCAGGCTTCCAAGCAGCTCTCAAGGAAACTCAGTTTTCACACTCTATGCTTAGTGCCCTTTGAGTTCATTATCTAGGAATGAATCTGGTAGAGCATCCCACACAAACGAATGCTCCACATGCGGGTTTCACATGCCACCAACTCCACATTCACAGGCAACTTCAGCGCCACAGCCGTTTTCAGATAGCCCTCAATGCAAAGGCTCTAGACGCAAATATTGGTGTGAGAGCTAATTCAATCAAGGAAACACTGCATGTTGGTGAAGGGCATATTGAAGAAGGATCAGCCGAGTGGTTCTTGTGGGAGAACAACTCCATTTGGCTCACTAACTTCACACACCATCAGGCTTCCAAGCAGCTCTCAAGGAAACTCAGTTTTCACACTCTATGCTTAGTGCCCTTTGTATGGCTAACACTGAAATGAACCTGGTAGAGCATCCCACACAAACGAATGCTCCACATGCGGGTTTCACATGCCACCAACTCCACATTCACAGGCAACTTCAGCGCCACAGCCGTTTTCAGATAGCCCTCAATGCAAAGGCTCTAGACGCAAATATTGGTGTGAGAGCTAATTCAATCAAGGAAACACTGCATGTTGGTGAAGGGCATATTGAAGAAGGATCAGCCGAGTGGTTCTTGTGGGAGAACAACTCCATTTGGCTCACTAACTTCACACACCATCAGGCTTCCAAGCAGCTCTCAAGGAAACTCAGTTTTCACACTCTATGCTTAGTGCCCTTTGAGTGCATTATCTAGGAATGAACCTGGTAGAGCATCAAACACAAACGAATGCTCCACATGCGGGTTTCACATGCCACCAACTCCACATTCACAGGCAACTTCAGCGCCACAGCCGTTTTCAGATAGCCCTCAATGCAAAGGCTCTAGACGCAAATATTGGTGTGAGAGCTAATTCAATCAAGGAAACACTGTATGTTGGTGAAGGGCATATTGAAGAAGGATCAGCCGAGTGGTTCTTGTGGGAGAACAACTCCATTTGGCTCACTAACTTCACACACCATCAGGCTTCCAAGCAGCTCTCAAGGAAACTCAGTTTTCACACTCTATGCTTAGTGCCCTTTGAGTGCATTATCTAGGAATGAACCTGGTAGAGCATCCCACACAAACGAATGCTCCACATGCGGGTTTCACATGCCACCAACTCCACATTCACAGGCAACTTCAGCGCCACAGCCGTTTTCAGATAGCCCTCAATGCAAAGGCTCTAGACGCAAATATTGGTGTGAGAGCTAATTCAATCAAGGAAACACTGCCTGTTGGTGAAGGGCATATTGAAGAAGGATCAGCCGAGTGGTTCTTGTGGGAGAACAACTCCATTTGGCTCACTAACTTCACACACCATCAGGCTTCCAAGCAGCTCTCAAGGAAACTCAGTTTTCACACTCTATGCTTAGTGCCCTTTGAGTTCATTATCTAGGAATGAATCTGGTAGAGCATCCCACACAAACGAATGCTCCACATGCGGGTTTCACATGCCACCAACTCCACATTCACAGGCAACTTCAGCGCCACAGCCGTTTTCAGATAGCCCTCAATGCAAAGGCTCTAGACGCAAATATTGGTGTGAGAGCTAATTCAATCAAGGAAACACTGCATGTTGGTGAAGGGCATATTGAAGAAGGATCAGCCGAGTGGTTCTTGTGGGAGAACAACTCCATTTGGCTCACTAACTTCACACACCATCAGGCTTCCAAGCAGCTCTCAAGGAAACTCAGTTTTCACACTCTATGCTTAGTGCCCTTTGAGTGCATTATCTAGGAATGAATCTGGTAGAGCATCCCACACAAACGAATGCTCCACATGCGGGTTTCACATGCCACCAACTCCACATTCACAGGCAACTTCAGCGCCACAGCCATTTTCAGATAGCCCTCAATGCAAAGGCTCTAGACGCAAATATTGGTGTGAGAGCTAATTCAATCAAGGAAACACTGCATGTTGGTGAAGGGCATATTGAAGAAGGATCAGCCGAGTGGTTCTTGTGGGAGAACAACTCCATTTGGCTCACTAACTTCACACACCATCAGGCTTCCAAGCAGCTCTCAAGGAAACTCAGTTTTCACACTCTATGCTTAGTGCCCTTTGAGTGCATTATCTACGAATGAACCTGGTAGAGCATCCCACACAAACGAATGCTCCACATGCGGGTTTCACATGCCACCAACTCCACATTCACAGGCAACTTCAGCGCCACAGCCGTTTTCAGATAGCCCTCAATGCAAAGGCTCTAGACGCAAATATTGGTGTGAGAGCTAATTCAATCAAGGAAACACTGCATGTTGGTGAAGGGCATATTGAAGAAGGATCAGCCGAGTGGTTCTTGTGGGAGAACAACTCCATTTGGCTCACTAACTTCACACACCATCAGGCTTCCAAGCAGCTCTCAAGGAAACTCAGTTTTCACACTCTATGCTTAGTGCCCTTTGAGTGCATTATCTAGGAATGAACCTGGTAGAGCATCCCACACAAACGAATGCTCCACATGCGGGTTTCACATGCCACCCACTCCACATTCACAGGCAACTTCAGCGCCACAGCCGTTTTCAGATAGCCCTCAATGCAAAGGCTCTAGACGCAAATATTGGTGTGAGAGCTAATTCAATCAAGGAAACACTGCATGTTGGTGAAGGGCATATTGAAGAAGGATCAGCCGAGTGGTTCTTGTGGGAGAACAACTCCATTTGGCTCACTAACTTCACACACCATCAGGCTTCCAAGCAGCTCTCAAGGAAACTCAGTTTTCACACTCTATGCTTAGTGCCCTTTGTATGGCTAGGACTGAAATGAACCTGGTAGAGCATCCCACACAAACGAATGCTCCACATGCGGGTTTCACATGCCACCAACTCCACATTCACAGGCAACTTCAGCGCCACAGCCGTTTTCAGATAGCCCTCAATGCAAAGGCTCTAGACGCAAATATTGGTGTGAGAGCTAATTCAATCAAGGAAACACTGCATGTTGGTGAAGGGCATATTGAAGAAGGATCAGCCGAGTGGTTCTTGTGGGAGAACATCTCCATTTGGCTCACTAACTTCACACACCATCAGGCTTCCAAGCAGCTCTCAAGGAAACTCAGTTTTCACACTCTATGCTTAGTGCCCTTTGAGTGCATTATCTAGGAATGAACCTGGTAGAGCATCAAACACAAACGAATGCTCCACATGCGGGTTTCACATGCCACCAACTCCACATTCACAGGCAACTTCAGCGCCACAGCCGTTTTCAGATAGCCCTCAATGCAAAGGCTCTAGACGCAAATATTGGTGTGAGAGCTAATTCAATCAAGGAAACACTGCATGTTGGTGAAGGGCATATTGAAGAAGGATCAGCCGAGTGGTTCTTGTGGGAGAACAACTCCATTTGGCTCACTAACTTCACACACCATCAGGCTTCCAAGCAGCTCTCAAGGAAACTCAGTTTTCACACTCTATGCTTAGTGCCCTTTGAGTGCATTATCTAGGAATGAACCTGGTAGAGCATCCCACACAAACGAATGCTCCACATGCGGGTTTCACATGCCACCCACTCCACATTCACAGGCAACTTCAGCGCCACAGCCGTTTTCAGATAGCCCTCAATGCAAAGGCTCTAGACGCAAATATTGGTGTGAGAGCTAATTCAATCAAGGAAACACTGCATGTTGGTGAAGGGCATATTGAAGAAGGATCAGCCGAGTGGTTCTTGTGGGAGAACAACTCCATTTGGCTCACTAACTTCACACACCATCAGGCTTCCAAGCAGCTCTCAAGGAAACTCAGTTTTCACACTCTATGCTTAGTGCCCTTTGAGTGCATTATCTAGGAATGAATCTGGTAGAGCATCCCACACAAACGAATGCTCCACATGCGGGTTTCACATGCCACCAACTCCACATTCACAGGCAACTTCAGCGCCACAGCCATTTTCAGATAGCCCTCAATGCAAAGGCTCTAGACGCAAATATTGGTGTGAGAGCTAATTCAATCAAGGAAACACTGCATGTTGGTGAAGGGCATATTGAAGAAGGATCAGCCGAGTGGTTCTTGTGGGAGAACAACTCCATTTGGCTCACTAACTTCACACACCATCAGGCTTCCAAGCAGCTCTCAAGGAAACTCAGTTTTCACACTCTATGCTTAGTGCCCTTTGAGTGCATTATCTAGGAATGAACCTGGTAGAGCATCCCACACAAACGAATGCTCCACATGCGGGTTTCACATGCCACCAACTCCACATTCACAGGCAACTTCAGCGCCACAGCCGTTTTCAGATAGCCCTCAATGCAAAGGCTCTAGACGCAAATATTGGTGTGAGAGCTAATTCAATCAAGGAAACACTGCATGTTGGTGAAGGGCATATTGAAGAAGGATCAGCCGAGTGGTTCTTGTGGGAGAACAACTCCATTTGGCTCACTAACTTCACACACCATCAGGCTTCCAAGCAGCTCTCAAGGAAACTCAGTTTTCACACTCTATGCTTAGTGCCCTTTGTATGGCTAGGACTGAAATGAACCTGGTAGAGCATCCCACACAAACGAATGCTCCACATGCGGGTTTCACATGCCACCAACTCCACATTCACAGGCAACTTCAGCGCCACAGCCGTTTTCAGATAGCCCTCAATGCAAAGGCTCTAGACGCAAATATTGGTGTGAGAGCTAATTCAATCAAGGAAACACTGCATGTTGGTGAAGGGCATATTGAAGAAGGATCAGCCGAGTGGTTCTTGTGGGAGAACAACTCCATTTGGCTCACTAACTTCACACACCATCAGGCTTCCAAGCAGCTCTCAAGGAAACTCAGTTTTCACACTCTATGCTTAGTGCCCTTTGTATGGCTAGGACTGAAATGAACCTGGTAGAGCATCCCACACAAACGAATGCTCCACATGCGGGTTTCACATGCCACCAACTCCACATTCACAGGCAACTTCAGCGCCACAGCCGTTTTCAGATAGCCCTCAATGCAAAGGCTCTAGACGCAAATATTGGTGTGAGAGCTAATTCTATCAAGGAAACACTGCATGTTGGTGAAGGGCATATTGAAGAAGGATCAGCCGAGTGGTTCTTGTGGGAGAACAACTCCATTTGGCTCACTAACTTCACACACCATCAGGCTTCCAAGCAGCTCTCAAGGAAACTCAGTTTTCACACTCTATGCTTAGTGCCCTTTGAGTGCATTATCTAGGAATGAACCTGGTAGAGCATCCCACACAAACGAATGCTCCACATGCGGGTTTCACATGCCACCAACTCCACATTCACAGGCAACTTCAGCGCCACAGCCGTTTTCAGATAGCCCTCAATGCAAAGGCTCTAGACGCAAATATCGGTGTGAGAGCTAATTCAATCAAGGAAACACTGCATGTTGGTGAAGGGCATATTGAAGAAGGATCAGCCGAGTGGTTCTTGTGGGAGAACAACTCCATTTGGCTCACTAACTTCACACACCATCAGGCTTCCAAGCAGCTCTCAAGGAAACTCAGTTTTCACACTCTATGCTTAGTGCCCTTTGAGTTCATTATCTAGGAATGAATCTGGTAGAGCATCCCACACAAACGAATGCTCCACATGCGGGTTTCACATGCCACCAACTCCACATTCACAGGCAACTTCAGCGCCACAGCCGTTTTCAGATAGCCCTCAATGCAAAGGCTCTAGACGCAAATATTGGTGTGAGAGCTAATTCAATCAAGGAAACACTGCATGTTGGTGAAGGGCATATTGAAGAAGGATCAGCCGAGTGGTTCTTGTGGGAGAACAACTCCATTCGGCTCACTAACTTCACACACCATCAGGCTTCCAAGCAGCTCTCAAGGAAACTCAGTTTTCACACTCTATGCTTAGTGCCCTTTGTATGGCTAACACTGAAATGAACCTGGTAGAGCATCCCACACAAACGAATGCTCCACATGCGGGTTTCACATGCCACCAACTCCACATTCACAGGCAACTTCAGCGCCACAGCCGTTTTCAGATAGCCCTCAATGCAAAGGCTCTAGACGCAAATATTGGTGTGAGAGCTAATTCTATCAAGGAAACACTGCATGTTGGTGAAGGGCATATTGAAGAAGGATCAGCCGAGTGGTTCTTGTGGGAGAACAACTCCATTTGGCTCACTAACTTCACACACCATCAGGCTTCCAAGCAGCTCTCAAGGAAACTCAGTTTTCACACTCTATGCTTAGTGCCCTTTGAGTGCATTATCTAGGAATGAACCTGGTAGAGCATCAAACACAAACGAATGCTCCACATGCGGGTTTCACATGCCACCAACTCCACATTCACAGGCAACTTCAGCGCCACAGCCGTTTTCAGATAGCCCTCAATGCAAAGGCTCTAGACGCAAATATTGGTGTGAGAGCTAATTCAATCAAGGAAACACTGTATGTTGGTGAAGGGCATATTGAAGAAGGATCAGCCGAGTGGTTCTTGTGGGAGAACAACTCCATTTGGCTCACTAACTTCACACACCATCAGGCTTCCAAGCAGCTCTCAAGGAAACTCAGTTTTCACACTCTATGCTTAGTGCCCTTTGAGTGCATTATCTAGGAATGAACCTGGTAGAGCATCCCACACAAACGAATGCTCCACATGCGGGTTTCACATGCCACCAACTCCACATTCACAGGCAACTTCAGCGCCACAGCCGTTTTCAGATAGCCCTCAATGCAAAGGCTCTAGACGCAAATATTGGTGTGAGAGCTAATTCAATCAAGGAAACACTGCATGTTGGTGAAGGGCATATTGAAGAAGGATCAGCCGAGTGGTTCTTGTGGGAGAACAACTCCATTTGGCTCACTAACTTCACACACCATCAGGCTTCCAAGCAGCTCTCAAGGAAACTCAGTTTTCACACTCTATGCTTAGTGCCCTTTGAGTTCATTATCTAGGAATGAATCTGGTAGAGCATCCCACACAAACGAATGCTCCACATGCGGGTTTCACATGCCACCAACTCCACATTCACAGGCAACTTCAGCGCCACAGCCGTTTTCAGATAGCCCTCAATGCAAAGGCTCTAGACGCAAATATTGGTGTGAGAGCTAATTCAATCAAGGAAACACTGCATGTTGGTGAAGGGCATATTGAAGAAGGATCAGCCGAGTGGTTCTTGTGGGAGAACAACTCCATTTGGCTCACTAACTTCACACACCATCAGGCTTCCAAGCAGCTCTCAAGGAAACTCAGTTTTCACACTCTATGCTTAGTGCCCTTTGAGTGCATTATCTAGGAATGAACCTGGTAGAGCATCCCACACAAACGAATGCTCCACATGCGGGTTTCACATGCCACCAACTCCACATTCACAGGCAACTTCAGCGCCACAGCCGTTTTCAGATAGCCCTCAATGCAAAGGCTCTAGACGCAAATATTGGTGTGAGAGCTAATTCAATCAAGGAAACACTGCATGTTGGTGAAGGGCATATTGAAGAAGGATCAGCCGAGTGGTTCTTGTGGGAGAACAACTCCATTTGGCTCACTAACTTCACACACCATCAGGCTTCCAAGCAGCTCTCAAGGAAACTCAGTTTTCACACTCTATGCTTAGTGCCCTTTGAGTGCATTATCTAGGAATGAACCTGGTAGAGCATCCCACACAAACGAATGCTCCACATGCGGGTTTCACATGCCACCCACTCCACATTCACAGGCAACTTCAGCGCCACAGCCGTTTTCAGATAGCCCTCAATGCAAAGGCTCTAGACGCAAATATTGGTGTGAGAGCTAATTCAATCAAGGAAACACTGCATGTTGGTGAAGGGCATATTGAAGAAGGATCAGCCGAGTGGTTCTTGTGGGAGAACAACTCCATTTGGCTCACTAACTTCACACACCATCAGGCTTCCAAGCAGCTCTCAAGGAAACTCAGTTTTCACACTCTATGCTTAGTGCCCTTTGAGTGCATTATCTAGGAATGAATCTGGTAGAGCATCCCACACAAACGAATGCTCCACATGCGGGTTTCACATGCCACCAACTCCACATTCACAGGCAACTTCAGCGCCACAGCCATTTTCAGATAGCCCTCAATGCAAAGGCTCTAGACGCAAATATTGGTGTGAGAGCTAATTCAATCAAGGAAACACTGCATGTTGGTGAAGGGCATATTGAAGAAGGATCAGCCGAGTGGTTCTTGTGGGAGAACAACTCCATTTGGCTCACTAACTTCACACACCATCAGGCTTCCAAGCAGCTCTCAAGGAAACTCAGTTTTCACACTCTATGCTTAGTGCCCTTTGAGTGCATTATCTAGGAATGAACCTGGTAGAGCATCCCACACAAACGAATGCTCCACATGCGGGTTTCACATGCCACCAACTCCACATTCACAGGCAACTTCAGCGCCACAGCCGTTTTCAGATAGCCCTCAATGCAAAGGCTCTAGACGCAAATATTGGTGTGAGAGCTAATTCAATCAAGGAAACACTGCATGTTGGTGAAGGGCATATTGAAGAAGGATCAGCCGAGTGGTTCTTGTGGGAGAACAACTCCATTTGGCTCACTAACTTCACACACCATCAGGCTTCCAAGCAGCTCTCAAGGAAACTCAGTTTTCACACTCTATGCTTAGTGCCCTTTGAGTGCATTATCTAGGAATGAACCTGGTAGAGCATCCCACACAAACGAATGCTCCACATGCGGGTTTCACATGCCACCAACTCCACATTCACAGGCAACTTCAGCGCCACAGCCGTTTTCAGATAGCCCTCAATGCAAAGGCTCTAGACGCAAATATTGGTGTGAGAGCTAATTCAATCAAGGAAACACTGCATGTTGGTGAAGGGCATATTGAAGAAGGATCAGCCGAGTGGTTCTTGTGGGAGAACAACTCCATTTGGCTCACTAACTTCACACACCATCAGGCTTCCAAGCAGCTCTCAAGGAAACTCAGTTTTCACACTCTATGCTTAGTGCCCTTTGTATGGCTAGGACTGAAATGAACCTGGTAGAGCATCCCACACAAACGAATGCTCCACATGCGGGTTTCACATGCCACCAACTCCACATTCACAGGCAACTTCAGCGCCACAGCCGTTTTCAGATAGCCCTCAATGCAAAGGCTCTAGACGCAAATATTGGTGTGAGAGCTAATTCAATCAAGGAAACACTGCATGTTGGTGAAGGGCATATTGAAGAAGGATCAACCGAGTGGTTCTTGTGGGAGAACATCTCCATTTGGCTCACTAACTTCACACACCATCAGGCTTCCAAGCAGCTCTCAAGGAAACTCAGTTTTCACACTCTATGCTTAGTGCCCTTTGAGTGCATTATCTAGGAATGAACCTGGTAGAGCATCAAACACAAACGAATGCTCCACATGCGGGTTTCACATGCCACCAACTCCACATTCACAGGCAACTTCAGCGCCACAGCCGTTTTCAGATAGCCCTCAATGCAAAGGCTCTAGACGCAAATATTGGTGTGAGAGCTAATTCAATCAAGGAAACACTGCATGTTGGTGAAGGGCATATTGAAGAAGGATCAGCCGAGTGGTTCTTGTGGGAGAACAACTCCATTTGGCTCACTAACTTCACACACCATCAGGCTTCCAAGCAGCTCTCAAGGAAACTCAGTTTTCACACTCTATGCTTAGTGCCCTTTGAGTGCATTATCTAGGAATGAACCTGGTAGAGCATCCCACACAAACGAATGCTCCACATGCGGGTTTCACATGCCACCCACTCCACATTCACAGGCAACTTCAGCGCCACAGCCGTTTTCAGATAGCCCTCAATGCAAAGGCTCTAGACGCAAATATTGGTGTGAGAGCTAATTCAATCAAGGAAACACTGCATGTTGGTGAAGGGCATATTGAAGAAGGATCAGCCGAGTGGTTCTTGTGGGAGAACAACTCCATTTGGCTCACTAACTTCACACACCATCAGGCTTCCAAGCAGCTCTCAAGGAAACTCAGTTTTCACACTCTATGCTTAGTGCCCTTTGAGTGCATTATCTAGGAATGAATCTGGTAGAGCATCCCACACAAACGAATGCTCCACATGCGGGTTTCACATGCCACCAACTCCACATTCACAGGCAACTTCAGCGCCACAGCCATTTTCAGATAGCCCTCAATGCAAAGGCTCTAGACGCAAATATTGGTGTGAGAGCTAATTCAATCAAGGAAACACTGCATGTTGGTGAAGGGCATATTGAAGAAGGATCAGCCGAGTGGTTCTTGTGGGAGAACAACTCCATTTGGCTCACTAACTTCACACACCATCAGGCTTCCAAGCAGCTCTCAAGGAAACTCAGTTTTCACACTCTATGCTTAGTGCCCTTTGAGTGCATTATCTAGGAATGAACCTGGTAGAGCATCCCACACAAACGAATGCTCCACATGCGGGTTTCACATGCCACCAACTCCACATTCACAGGCAACTTCAGCGCCACAGCCGTTTTCAGATAGCCCTCAATGCAAAGGCTCTAGACGCAAATATTGGTGTGAGAGCTAATTCAATCAAGGAAACACTGCATGTTGGTGAAGGGCATATTGAAGAAGGATCAGCCGAGTGGTTCTTGTGGGAGAACAACTCCATTTGGCTCACTAACTTCACACACCATAAGGCTTCCAAGCAGCTCTCAAGGAAACTCAGTTTTCACACTCTATGCTTAGTGCCCTTTGAGTGCATTATCTAGGAATGAACCTGGTAGAGCATCCCACACAAACGAATGCTCCACATGCGGGTTTCACATGCCACCAACTCCACATTCACAGGCAACTTCAGCGCCACAGCCGTTTTCAGATAGCCCTCAATGCAAAGGCTCTAGACGCAAATATTGGTGTGAGAGCTAATTCAATCAAGGAAACACTGCATGTTGGTGAAGGGCATATTGAAGAAGGATCAGCCGAGTGGTTCTTGTGGGAGAACAACTCCATTTGGCTCACTAACTTCACACACCATCAGGCTTCCAAGCAGCTCTCAAGGAAACTCAGTTTTCACACTCTATGCTTAGTGCCCTTTGTATGGCTAGGACTGAAATGAACCTGGTAGAGCATCCCACACAAACGAATGCTCCACATGCGGGTTTCACATGCCACCAACTCCACATTCACAGGCAACTTCAGCGCCACAGCCGTTTTCAGATAGCCCTCAATGCAAAGGCTCTAGACGCAAATATTGGTGTGAGAGCTAATTCAATCAAGGAAACACTGCATGTTGGTGAAGGGCATATTGAAGAAGGATCAGCCGAGTGGTTCTTGTGGGAGAACATCTCCATTTGGCTCACTAACTTCACACACCATCAGGCTTCCAAGCAGCTCTCAAGGAAACTCAGTTTTCACACTCTATGCTTAGTGCCCTTTGTATGGCTAGGACTGAAATGAACCTGGTAGAGCATCCCACACAAACGAATGCTCCACATGCGGGTTTCACATGCCACCAACTCCACATTCACAGGCAACTTCAGCGCCACAGCCGTTTTCAGATAGCCCTCAATGCAAAGGCTCTAGACGCAAATATTGGTGTGAGAGCTAATTCAATCAAGGAAACACTGCATGTTGGTGAAGGGCATATTGAAGAAGGATCAGCCGAGTGGTTCTTGTGGGAGAACAACTCCATTTGGCTCACTAACTTCACACACCATCAGGCTTCCAAGCAGCTCTCAAGGAAACTCAGTTTTCACACTCTATGCTTAGTGCCCTTTGAGTGCATTATCTAGGAATGAACCTGGTAGAGCATCCCACACAAACGAATGCTCCACATGCGGGTTTCACATGCCACCAACTCCACATTCACAGGCAACTTCAGCGCCACAGCCGTTTTCAGATAGCCCTCAATGCAAAGGCTCTAGACGCAAATATTGGTGTGAGAGCTAATTCAATCAAGGAAACACTGCATGTTGGTGAAGGGCATATTGAAGAAGGATCAGCTGAGTGGTTCTTGTGGGAAAACAACTCCATTTGGCTCACTAACTTCACACACCATCAGGCTTCCAAGCAGCTCTCAAGGAAACTCAGTTTTCACACTCTATGCTTAGTGCCCTTTGAGTGCATTATCTAGGAATGAACCTGGTAGAGCATCCCACACAAACGAATGCTCCACATGCGGGTTTCACATGCCACCAACTCCACATTCACAGGCAACTTCAGCGCCACAGCCGTTTTCAGATAGCCCTCAATGCAAAGGCTCTAGACGCAAATATTGGTGTGAGAGCTAATTCAATCAAGGAAACACTGCATGTTGGTGAAGGGCATATTGAAGAAGGATCAGCCGAGTGGTTCTTGTGGGAGAACAACTCCATTTGGCTCACTAACTTCACACACCATCAGGCTTCCAAGCAGCTCTCAAGGAAACTCAGTTTTCACACTCTATGCTTAGTGCCCTTTGAGTGCATTATATAGGAATGAACCTGGTAGAGCATCCCACACAAACGAATGCTCCACATGCGGGTTTCACATGCCACCAACTCCACATTCACAGGCAACTTCAGCGCCACAGCCGTTTTCAGATAGCCCTCAATGCAAAGGCTCTAGACGCAAATATTGGTGTGAGAGCTAATTCAATCAAGGAAACACTGCATGTTGGTGAAGGGCATATTGAAGAAGGATCAGCCGAGTGGTTCTTGTGGGAGAACAACTCCATTTGGCTCACTAACTTCACACACCATCAGGCTTCCAAGCAGCTCTCAAGGAAACTCAGTTTTCACACTCTATGCTTAGTCCCCTTTGAGTGCATTATCTAGGAATGAACCTGGTAGAGCATCCCACACAAACGAATGCTCCACATGCGGGTTTCACATGCCACCAACTCCACATTCACAGGCAACTTCAGCGCCACAGCCGTTTTCAGATAGCCCTCAATGCAAAGGCTCTAGACGCAAATATTGGTGTGAGAGCTAATTCAATCAAGGAAACACTGCATGTTGGTGAAGGGCATATTGAAGAAGGATCAGCCGAGTGGTTCTTGTGGGAGAACAACTCCATTTGGCTCACTAACTTCACACACCATCAGGCTTCCAAGCAGCTCTCAAGGAAACTCAGTTTTCACACTCTATGCTTAGTGCCCTTTGAGTGCATTATCTAGGAATGAACCTGGTAGAGCATCCCACACAAACGAATGCTCCACATGCGGGTTTCACATGCCACCAACTCCACATTCACAGGCAACTTCAGCGCCACAGCCGTTTTCAGATAGCCCTCAATGCAAAGGCTCTAGACGCAAATATTGGTGTGAGAGCTAATTCAATCAAGGAAACACTGCATGTTGGTGAAGGGCATATTGAAGAAGGATCAGCCGAGTGGTTCTTGTGGGAGAACATCTCCATTTGGCTCACTAACTTCACACACCATCAGGCTTCCAAGCAGCTCTCAAGGAAACTCAGTTTTCACACTCTATGCTTAGTCCCCTTTGAGTGCATTATCTAGGAATGAACCTGGTAGAGCATCAAACACAAACGAATGCTCCACATGCGGGTTTCACATGCCACCAACTCCACATTCACAGGCAACTTCAGCGCCACAGCCGTTTTCAGATAGCCCTCAATGCAAAGGCTCTAGACGCAAATATTGGTGTGAGAGCTAATTCAATCAAGGAAACACTGCATGTTGGTGAAGGGCATATTGAAGAAGGATCAGCCGAGTGGTTCTTGTGGGAGAACAACTCCATTTGGCTCACTAACTTCACACACCATCAGGCTTCCAAGCAGCTCTCAAGGAAACTCAGTTTTCACACTCTATGCTTAGTGCCCTTTGAGTGCATTATCTAGGAATGAACCTGGTAGAGCATCCCACACAAACGAATGCTCCACATGCGGGTTTCACATGCCACCAACTCCACATTCACAGGCAACTTCAGCGCCACAGCCGTTTTCAGATAGCCCTCAATGCAAAGGCTCTAGACGCAAATATTGGTGTGAGAGCTAATTCAATCAAGGAAACACTGCATGTTGGTGAAGGGCATATTGAAGAAGGATCAGCCGAGTGGTTCTTGTGGGAGAACAACTCCATTTGGCTCACTAACTTCACACACCATCAGGCTTCCAAGCAGCTCTCAAGGAAACTCAGTTTTCACACTCTATGCTTAGTGCCCTTTGAGTGCATTATCTAGGAATGAACCTGGTAGAGCATCCCACACAAACGAATGCTCCACATGCGGGTTTCACATGCCACCAACTCCACATTCACAGGCAACTTCAGCGCCACAGCCGTTTTCAGATAGCCCTCAATGCAAAGGCTCTAGACGCAAATATTGGTGTGAGAGCTAATTCAATCAAGGAAACACTGCATGTTGGTGAAGGGCATATTGAAGAAGGATCAGCTGAGTGGTTCTTGTGGGAGAACAACTCCATTTGGCTCACTAACTTCACACACCATCAGGCTTCCAAGCAGCTCTCAAGGAAACTCAGTTTTCACACTCTATGCTTAGTGCCCTTTGAGTGCATTATCTAGGAATGAATCTGGTAGAGCATCCCACACAAACGAATGCTCCACATGCGGGTTTCACATGCCACCAACTCCACATTCACAGGCAACTTCAGCGCCACAGCCGTTTTCAGATAGCCCTCAATGCAAAGGCTCTAGACGCAAATATTGGTGTGAGAGCTAATTCAATCAAGGAAACACTGCATGTTGGTGAAGGGCATATTGAAGAAGGATCAGCCGAGTGGTTCTTGTGGGAGAACAACTCCATTTGGCTCACTAACTTCACACACCATCAGGCTTCCAAGCAGCTCTCAAGGAAACTCAGTTTTCACACTCTATGCTTAGTGCCCTTTGAGTGCATTATCTAGGAATGAACCTGGTAGAGCATCCCACACAAACGAATGCTCCACATGCGGGTTTCACATGCCACCAACTCCACATATGCCACCAACTCCACATTCACAGGCAACTTCAGCGCCACAGCCGTTTTCAGATAGCCCTCAATGCAAAGGCTCTAGACGCAAATATTGGTGTGAGAGCTAATTCAATCAAGGAAACACTGCATGTTGGTGAAGGGCATATTGAAGAAGGATCAGCCGAGTGGTTCTTGTGGGAGAACAACTCCATTTGGCTCACTAACTTCACACACCATCAGGCTTCCAAGCAGCTCTCAAGAGAAACTCAGTTTTCACACTCTATGCTTAGTGCCCTTTGAGTGCATTATCTAGGAATGAACCTGGTAGAGCATCCCACACAAACGAATGCTCCACATGCGGGTTTCACATGCCACCAACTCCACATTCACAGGCAACCTCAGCGCCACAGCCGTTTTCAGATAGCCCTCAATGCAAAGGCTCTAGACGCAAATATTGGTGTGAGAGCTGATTCAATCAAGGAAACACTGCATGTTGGTGAAGGGCATATTGAAGAAGGATCAGCCGAGTGGTTCTTGTGGGAGAACAACCTCCATTTGGCTCACTAACTTCACACACCATCAGGCTTCCAAGCAGCTCTCAAGGAAACTCAGTTTTCACACTCTATGCTTAGTGCCCTTTGAGTGCATTATCTAGGAATGAACCTGGTAGAGCATCCCACACAAACGAATGCTCCACATGCGGGTTTCACATGCCACCAACTCCACATTCACAGGCAACTTCAGCGCCACAGCCGTTTTCAGATAGCCCTCAATGGCAAAGGCTCTAGACGCAAATATTGGGTGTGAGAGCTAATTCAATCAAGGAAACACTGCATGTTGGTGAAGGGCATATTGAAGAAGGATCAGCCGAGTGGTTCTTGTGGGAGAACAACTCCATTTGGCTCACTAACTTCACACACCATCAGGCTTCCAAGCAGCTCTCAAGGAAACTCAGTTTTCACACTCTATGCTTAGTGCCCTTTGAGTGCATTATCTAGGAAATGAACCTGGTAGAGCATCCCACACAAACGAATGCTCCACATGCGGGTTTCACATGCCACCAACTCCACATTCACAGGCAACTTCAGCGCCACAGCCGTTTTCAGATAGCCCTCAATGCAAAGGCTCTAGACGCAAATATTGGTGTGAGAGCTAATTCAATCAAGGAAACACTGCATGTTGGTGAAGGGCATATTGAAGAAGGATCAGCCGAGTGGTTCTTGTGGGAGAACAACTCCATTTGGCTCACTAACTTCACACACCATCAGGCTTCCAAGCAGCTCTCAAGGAAACTCAGTTTTCACACTCTATGCTTAGTGCCCTTTGAGTGCATTATCTAGGAATGAACCTGGTAGAGGCATCCCACACAAACGAGATGCTCCACATGCGGGTTTCACATGCCACCAACTCCACATTCACAGGCAACCTCAGCGCCACAGCCGTTTTCAGATAGCCCTCAATGCAAAGGCTCTAGACGCAAATATTGGTGTGAGAGCTAATTCAATCAAGGAAACACTGCATGTTGGTGAAGGGCATATTGAAGAAGGATCAGCCGAGTGGTTCTTGTGGGAGAACAACTCCATTTGGCTCACTAACTTCACACACCATCAGGCTTCCAAGCAGCTCTCAAGGAAACTCAGTTTTCACACTCTATGCTTAGTGCCCTTTGAGTGCATTATCTAGGAATGAACCTGGTAGAGCATCCCACACAAACGAATGCTCCACATGCGGGTTTCACATGCCACCAACTCCACATTCACAGGCAACTTCAGCGCCACAGCCGTTTTCAAGATAGCCCTCAATGCAAAGGCTCTAGACGCAAATATTGGTGTGAGAGCTAATTCAATCAAGGAAACACTGCATGTTGGTGAAGGGCATATTGAAGAAGGATCAGCCGAGTGGTTCTTGTGGAGAACAACTCCATTTGGCTCACTAACTTCACACACCATCAGGCTTCCAAGCAGCTCTCAAGGAAACTCAGTTTTCACACTCTATGCTTAGTGCCCTTTGAGTGCATTATCTAGGAATGAACCTGGTAGAGCATCCCACACAAACGAATGCTTCCACATGCGGGTTTCACATGCCACCAACTCCACATTCACAGGCAACCTCAGCGCCACAGCCGTTTTCAGATAGCCCTCAATGCAAAGGCTCTAGACGCAAATATTGGTGTTGAGAGCTGATTCAATCAAGGAAAACACTGCATGTTGGTGAAGGGCATATTGAAGAAGGATCAGCCGAGTGGTTCTTGTGGAGAACAACTCCATTTGGCTCACTAACTTCACACACCATCAGGCTTCCAAGCAGCTCTCAAGGAAACTCAGTTTTCACACTCTATGCTTAGTGCCCTTTGAGTGCATTATCTAGGAATGAACCTGGTAGAGCATCCCACACAAACGAATGCTCCACATGCGGGTTTCACATGCCACCAACTCCACATTCACAGGCAACTTCAGCGCCACAGCCGTTTTCAGATAGCCCTCAATGCAAAGGCTCTAGACGCAAATATTGGTGTGAGAGCTAATTCAATCAAGGAAACACTGCATGTTGGTGAAGGGGCATATTGAAGAAGGATCAGCCGAGTGGTTCTTGTGGGAGAACAACTCCATTTGGCTCACTAACTTCACACACCATCAGGCTTCCAAGCAGCTCTCAAGGAAACTCAGTTTTCACACTCTATGCTTAGTGCCCTTTGAGTGCATTATCTAGGAATGAACCTGGTAGAGCATCCCACACAAACGAATGCTCCACATGCGGGTTTCACATGCCACCAACTCCACATTCACAGGCAACTTCAGCGCCACAGCCGTTTTCAGATAGCCCCTCAATGCAAAGGCTCTAGACGCAAATATTGGTGTGAGAGCTAATTCAATCAAGGAAACACTGCATGTTGGTGAAGGGGCATATTGAAGAAGGATCAGCCGAGTGGTTCTTGTGGGAGAACAACTCCATTTGGCTCACTAACTTCACACACCATCAGGCTTCCAAGCAGCTCTCAAGGAAACTCAGTTTTCACACTCTATGCTTAGTGCCCTTTGAGTGCATTATCTAGGAATGAACCTGGTAGAGCATCAAACACAAACGAATGCTCCACATGCGGGTTTCACATGCCACCAACTCCACATTCACAGGCAACTTCAGCGCCACAGCCGTTTTCAGATAGCCCTCAATGCAAAGGGCTCTAGACGCAAATATGTGTGTGAGAGCTAATTCAATCAAGGAAACACTGCATGTTGGTGAAGGGCATATTGAAGAAGGATCAGCCGAGTGGTTCTTGTGGGAGAACAACTCCATTTGGCTCACTAACTTCACACACCATCAGGCTTCCAAGCAGCTCTCAAGAAAACTCAGTTTTCACACTCTATGCTTAGTGCCCTTTGAGTGCATTAGCTAGGAATGAACCTGGTAGAGCATCCACACAAACGAATGCTCCACAATGCGGGTTTCACATGCCACCAACTCCACATTCACAGGCAACTTCAGCGCCACAGCCGTTTTCAGATAGCCCTCAATGCAAAGGCTCTAGACGCAAATATTGGTGTGAGAGCTTAATTCAATCAAGGAAACACTGCATGTTGGTGAAGGGCATATTGAGGAAGGATCAGCTGAGTGGTTCTTGTGGGAGAACAACTCCATTTGGCTCACTAACTTCACACACCATCAGGCTTCCAAGCAGCTCTCAAGGAAACTCAGGTTTTTCACACTCTATGCTTAGTGCCCTTTGAGTGCACTATCTAGGAATGAACCTGGTTAGAGCATCCCACACAAACGAATGCTCCACATGCGGGTTTCACATGCCACCAACTCCACATTCACAGGGCAACTTCAGCGCCACAGCCGTTTTCAGATAGCCCTCAATGCAAAGGCTCTAGACGCAAATATTGGTGTGAGAGCTAATTTAATCAAGGAAACACTGCATGTTGGTGAAGGGCATATTGAAGAAGGATCAGCCGAGTGGTTCTTGTGGGAGAACAACTCCATTTAGGCTCACTAACTTCACACACCATCAGGCTTCCAAGCAGCTCTCAAGGAAACTCAGTTTTCACACTCTATGCTTAGTGCCCTTTGAGTGCATTAGCTAGGAATGAATCTGGTAGAGCATTCACCACACAAACGAATGCTCCACATGCGGGTTTCACATGCCACCAACTCACATTCACAGGCAACTTCAGCGCCACAGCCGTTTTCAGATAGCCCTCAATGCAAAAGGCTCTAGACGCAAATATTGGTGTGTGAGAGCTAATTCAATCAAGGAAACACTGCATGTTGGTGAAGGGCATATTGAAGAAGGATCAGCTGAGTGGTTCTTGTGGGGAGAACAACTCCATTTGGCTCACTAACTTCACACACCATCAGGCTTCCAAGCAGCTCTCAAGGAAACTCAGTTTTCACACTCTATGCTTAGTGCCCTTTGAGTGCATTATCTAGGAATGAACCTGGTAGAGCATCCCACACAAACGAATGCTCCACATGCGGGTTTTCACATGCCACCAACTCCACATTCACAGGCAACTTCAGCGCCACAGGCCGTTTTCAGATAGCCCTCAATGCAAAGGCTCTAGACGCAAATATTGGTGTGAGAGCTAATTCAATCAAGGAAACACTGCATGTTGGTGAAGGGCATATTGAAGAAGGATCAGCCGAGTGGTTCTTGTGGGAGAACAACTCCATTCGGCTCACTAACTTCACACACCATCAGGCTTCCAAGCAGCTCTCAAGGAACTCAGTTTTCACACTCTATGCTTAGTGCCCTTTGAGTGCATTATCTAGGAATGAACCTGGTAGAGCATCCCACACAAACGAATGTCTCCACATGCGGGTTTCACATGCCACCAACTCCACATTCACAGGCA
>NW_026697693.1:0-85457 GCF_030435755.1 Ochotona princeps
CTCACACCCAATTTTGCGTCTAGAGCCTTTGCATTGAGGGCTACGTGAAAACGGTTGTGGCGCTGAAGTTGCCTGAGAATGTGGAGTTGGTGGCATGTGAAACCCGCATGTGGAGCATTCGTTTGTGTGGGATGCTCTACCAGGTTCATTCCTAGATAATGCACTCAAAGGGCACTAAGCATAGAGTGTGAAAACTGAGTTTCCTTGAGAGCTGGTTGGAGGCCAGATGGTGTGTGAAGTTAGTGAGCCAAATGGAGTTGTTCTGCCACAAGAACCACTCGGCTGATCCTTCTTCAATATGCACTTCACCAACATGCAATGTTTCCTTGATTGAATTAGCTCTCACACCAATATTTGCGTCTAGAGCCTTTGCATTGAGGGCTATGTGAAAACGGCTGTGGCGCTGAAGTTGCCTGTGAATGTGGAGTTGGTGTCATGTGAAACCCGCATGTGGAGCATTCGTTTGTGTGGGATGCTTTACCAAGTTCATTCCTAGATAATGCACTCAAAGGGCACTAAGCATAGAGTGTGAAAACTGAGTTTCCTTGAGAGCTGCTTGGAAGCCTGATGGTGTGTGAAGTTAGTGAGCCAAATGGAGTTGTTCTCCCACAAGAACCACTCGGCTGATCCTTCTTCAATATGCCCTTCACCAACATGCAGTGTTTCCTTGATTGAAGTAGCTCTCACACCAATATTTGCATCTAGAGCCTTTGCATTGAGGGCTATGTGAAAACGGCTGTGGCGCTGAAGTTGCCTGAGAATGTGGAGTTGGTGGCATGTGAAACCCGCATGTTGAGCATTAGTTTGTGTGGGATGCTCTAAAAGGTTCATTCCTAGATAATGCACTCAAAGGGCACTACACATAGAGTATGAATACTGAGTTTCCTTGAGAGCTGCTTGGAAGCCTGATGTTGTGTGAAGTTAGTGCGCCAAATGGAGTTGTTCTCCCACAAGAACCACTCGGCTGATCCTTCTTCAATATGCCCTTCACCAACATGCAGTGTTTCCTTGATTGTATTAGCTCTCACACCAATATTTGCATCTAGAGCCTTTGCATTGAGGGCTATGTGAAAACGGCTGTGGAGCTGAAGTTGCCTGTGAATGTGGAGTTGGTGGCATGTGAAACCCGCATGTGGAGCATTCCTTTGTATGGGATGCTCACCAAGCTTCATTTCAGTCCTAGGCACTCAAAGGGCACTAAGCATAGAGTGTGAAAACTGAGTTTCCTTGAGAGCTGCTTGGACGCCTGATGGTGTGTGAAGTTAGTGAGCCAAATGGGATTGTTTTCCCACAGGAACCAGTCGGCTGATCCTTCTTCAATATGCCCTTCAAGAACATGCAGTGTTTCCTTGATTGCATTAGCTCTCACACCAATATTTGTGTCTAGATCCTTTGCATTGAGGGCTATCTGAAAACGGCTGTGGCGCTGAAGTTGCCTGTGAATGTGGAGTTGGTGGCATGTGAAACCCGCATGAGCATTCGTTTGTGTGGGATGCTCTACCAGGTTCATTTCAGTCCTAGGCACTCAAAGGGCACTAAGCATAGAGTGTGAAAACTGAGTTTCCTTGAGAGCTGCTTGGAAGCCTGATGGTGTGTGAAGTTAGTGAGCCAAATGGAGTTGTTCTCCCACAAGAACCACTCAGCTGATCCTTCTTCAATATGCCCTTCACCAACATGCAGTGTTTCCTTGATTGAATTAGCTCTCACACCAATATTTGCGTCTAGAGCCTTTGCATTGAGGTCTACGTGAAAACGGCTGTGGCGCTGAAGTTGCCTGAGAATGTGGAGCTGGTGGCATGTGAAACCCGCATGTGGAGCATTCGTTTGTGTGGGATGCTCTCCAAGCTTCATTTCAGTGCTAGGCACTCAAAGGGCACTAAGCATAGAGTGTGAAAACTGAGTTTCCTTGAGAGCTGCTTGGAAGCCTGATGGTGTGTGAAGTTAGTGAGCCAAATGGAGTTGTTCTCCCATAAGAAGCACTCGGCTGATCCTTCTTCAATATGCCCTTCACCAACATGCACTATTTCCTTGATTGAATTAGCTCTCACAGCAATATTTGTGTCTAGAGCCTTTGCATTGAGGGCTATCTGAAAATGGCTGTGGCGCTGAAGTTGCCTGTGAATGTGGAGTTGGTGGCATGTGAAACCCGCATGTGGAGCATTCGTTTGTGTGGGATGCTCTACCAGGTTCATTCCTAGATAATGCACTCAAAGGGCACTAAGCATAGAGTGTGAAAACTGAGTTTCCTTGAGAACTGCTTGGAAGCCTGATGGTGTGTGAAGTTAGTGAGCCAAATGGAGTTGTTCTCCCACAAGAACCACTCGGCTGATCCTTCTTCAATATGCCCTTCAGCAACATGCAGTGTTTCCTTGATTGAATTAGCTCTCACACCAATATATGCGACTAGAGCCTTTGCATTGAGGGCTATGTGAAAACGGCTGTGGCGCTGAAGTTGCCTGAGAATGTGGAGTTGGTGGCATGTGAAACCCGCATGTTGAGCATTAGTTTGTGTGGGATGCTCTACCAGGTTCATTCCTAGATAATGCACTCAAAGGGCACTAAGCATAGAGTGTGAAAACTGAGTTTCCTTGAGAGCTGCTTGGAAGCCTGATGGTGTGTGAAGTTAGTGAGCCAAATGGAGTTGTTCTCCCAGAAGAACCACTCGGCTGATCCTTCTTCAATATGCCCTTCACCAACATGCAGTGTTTCCTTGATTGAATTAGCTCTCACACCAATATTTGCGTCTAGAGCCTTTGCATTGAGGGCTATCTGAAAACGGCTGTGGCGCTGAAGTTGCCTGTGAATGTGGAGTTGGTGGCATGTGAAACCCGCATGTGGAGCATTCGTTTCTGTGGGATGCTCTCCAAGGTTCATTTCAGTCCTAGGCACTCAAAGGGCACTAAGCATAGAGTGTGAAAACTGAGTTTGCTTGAGAGCTGCTTGGAGGCCTGATGTTATGTGAAGTTATTGAGCCAAATGGAGTTGTTCTCCCACAAGTACCACTCGGCTGATCCTTCTTCAATATGCCCTTCAGCAACATGCAGTGTTTCCTTGATTGAATTAGCTCTCACACCAATATTTGCGTCTAGAGCCTTTGCATTGAGGGCTATGTGAAAACGGCTGTGGCGCTGAAGTTGCCTGAGAATGTGGAGTTGGTGGCATGTGAAACCCGCATGTTGAGCATTAGTTTGTGTGGGATGTTCTACCAGGTTCATTCCTAGATAATGCACTCAAACGGTACTAAGCATAGAGTGTGAATACTGAGTTTCCTTGAGAGCTGCTTGGAAGCCTGATGGTGTGTGAAGTTAGTGAGCCAAATGGAGTTGTTTTCCCACAAGAACCACTCGGCTGATCCTTCTTCAATATGCCCTTCACCAACATGCAGTGTTTCCTTGATTGAATTAGCCCTCACAGCAATATTTGCGTCTAGAACCTTTGCATTGAGGGCTATCTGAAAACGGCTGTGGCGCTGAAGTTGCCTGTGAATGTGGAGTTGGTGGCATGTGAAACCCGCATGTGGAGCATTCGTTTGTGTGGGATGCTCAACAAGCTTCATTTCAGTCCTAGGCACTCAAAGGACACTAAGCATAGAGTGTGAAAACAGTTTCCTTGAGAGCTGCTTGGAAGCCTGATGGTGTGTGAAGTTAGTGAGCCAAATGGAGTTGTTCTCCCGCAAGAACCACTCGGCTGATCCTTCTTCAATATGCCCTTCACCAACATGCAGTGTTTCCTTGATTGAATTAGCTCTCACACCAATTTTTGCGTCTAGAGCCTTTGCATTGAGGGCTACGTGAAAACGGCTGTGGCGCTGAAGTTGCCTGTGAATGTGGAGTTGGTGGCATGTGAAACCCGCATGTGGAGCATTCGTTTGTGTGGGATGCTCTACCAGGTTCATTCCTAGATAATGCACACAAAGGGCACTAAGCATAGAGTGTGAAAACTGAGTTTCCTTGAGAGCTGCTTGGAAGCCTGATGGTGTGTGAAGTTAGTGAGCCAAATGGAGTTGTTCTCCCACAAGAACCACTCGGCTGATCCTTCTTCAATATGCCCTTCACCAACATGCAGTGTTTCCTTGATTGAATTAGCTCTCACACCAATATTTGCATCTAGAACCTTTGCATTGAGGGCTATGTGAAAACGGCTGTGGCGCTGAAGTTGCCTGTGAATGTGGAGTTGGTGGCATGTGAAACCCGCATGTGGAGCATTCCTTTGTATGGGATGCTCACCAAGCTTCATTTCAGTCCTAGGCACTCAAAGGGCACTAAGCATAGAGTGTGAAAACTGAGTTTCCTTGAGAGCTGCTTGGACGCCTGATGGTGTGTGAAGTTAGTGAGCCAAATATGATTGTTATCCCACAGGAACCAGTCGGCTGATCCTTCTTCAATATGCCCTTCAAGAACATGCAGTGTTTCCTTGATTGCATTACCTCTCACACCAATATTTGTATCTAGAGTCTTTGCATTGAGGGCTATCTGAAAACGGCTGTGGCGCTGAAGTTGCCTGTGAATGTGGAGTTGGTGGCATGTGAAACCCGCATGTGGAGCATTCGTTTGTGTGGGATGCTCTACCAGGTTCATTTCAGTCCTAGGCACTCAAAGTGCACTAAGCATAGAGTGTGAAAACTGAGTTTCCTTGAGAGCTGCTTGGAAGCCTGATGGTGTGTGAAGTTAGTGAGCCAAATGGAGTTGTTCTCCCACAAGAACCACTCGGCTGATCCTTCTTCAATATGCCCTTACGCAACATGCAGTGTTTCCTTGATTGAATTAGCTCTCACACCAATATTTGCGTCTAGAGCCTTTGCATTGAGGGCTATCTGAAAACGGCTGTGGCGCTGAAGTTGCCTGTGAATGTGGAGTTGGTGGCATGTGAAACCCGCATGTGGAGCATTCGTTTGTGTGGGATGTTCACCAAAATTCATTTCAGTGCTAGGCACTCAAAGGGCACTAAGCATAGAGTGTGAAAACTGAGTTTCCTTGAGAGCTGCTTGGAAGCCTGATGGTGTGTAGTTAGTGAGCCAAATGGAGTTGTTCTCCCACAAGAACCACTCGGCTGATCCTTCTTCAATATGCCCTTCACCAACATGCAGTGTTTCCTTGATTGAATTAGCTCTCACACCAATATTTGTGTCTTCAGCCTTTGCATTGAGGGCTATCTGAAAACGGCTGTGGCGCTGAAGTTGCCTGAGAATGTGGAGTTGGTGGCATGTGAAACCCGCATGTGGAGCATTCGTTTGTGTGGGATGCTCACCAACCTTCATTTCAGTCCTAGGCACTCAAAGGGCACTAAGCATAGAGTGTGAAAACTGAGTTTCCTTGAGAGCTGCTTGGAAGCCTGATGGTGTGTGAAGTTAGTGAGCCAAATGGAGTTGTTCTCCCGCAAGAACCACTCGGCTGATCCTTCTTCAATATGCCCTTCACCAACATGCACTGTTTCCTTGATTGAATTAGCTCTCACACCAATTTTTGCGTCTAGAGCCTTTGCATTGAGGGCTACGTGAAAACGGTTGTGGCGCTGAAGTTGCCTGAGAATGTGGAGTTGGTGGCATGTGAAACCCGCATGTGGAGCATTCGTTTGTGTGGGATGCTCTACCAGGTTCATTCCTAGATAATGCACTCAAAGGGCACTAAGCATAGAGTGTGAAAACTGAGTTTCCTTGAGAGCTGGTTGGAGGCCTGATGGTGTGTGAAGTTAGTGAGCCAAATGGAGTTGTTCTGCCACAAGAACAACTCGGCTGATCCTTCTTCAATATGCACTTCACCAACATGCAATGTTTCCTTGATTGAATTAGCTCTCACACCAATATTTGCGTCTAGAGCCTTTGCATTGAGGGCTATGTGAAAACGGCTGTGGCGCTGAAGTTGCCTGTGAATGTGGACTTGCTGGCATGTGAAACCCGCATGTGGAACATTCGTTTGTGTGGGATGCTTTACCAAGTTCATTCCTAGATAATGCACTCAAAGGGCACTAAGCATAGAGTGTGAAAACTGAGTTTCCTTGAGAGCTGCTTGGAAGCCTGATGGTGTGTGAAGTTAGTGAGCCAAATGGAGTTGTTCTGCCACAAGAACCACTCGGCTGATCCTTCTTCAATATGCCCTTCACCAACATGCAGTGTTTCCTTGATTGAAGTAGCTCTCACACCAATATTTGCATCTAGAGCCTTTGCATTGAGGGCTATGTGAAAACGGCTGTGGCGCTGAAGTTGCCTGAGAATGTGGAGTTGGTGGCATGTGAAACCCGCATGTTGAGCATTAGTTTGTGTGGGATGCTCTAAAAGGTTCATTCCTAGATAATGCACTCAAAGGGCACTACACATAGAGTATGAATACTGAGTTTCCTTGAGAGCTGCTTGGAAGCCTGATGTTGTGTGAAGTTAGTGCGCCAAATGGAGTTGTTCTCCCACAAGAACCACTCGGCTGATCCTTCTTCAATATGCCCTTCACCAACATGCAGTGTTTCCTTGATTGAATTAGCTCTCACACCAATATTTGCATCTAGAACCTTTGCATTGAGGGCTATCTGAAAACGGCTGTGGCGCTGAAGTTGCCTGAGAATGTGGATTTGGTGGCATGTGAAACCCGCATGTGGAGCATTCGTTTGTGTGGGATGTTCACCAAGCTTCATTTGAGTTGATGGCACTCAAAGGGCACTAAGCATAGAGTGTGAAAACTGAGTTTCCTTGAGAGCTGCTTGGAAGCCTGATGGTGTGTGAAGTTAGTGAGCCAAATGGAGTTGTTCTCCCACAAGAACCACTCGGCTGATCCTTCTTCAATATGCCCTTCACCAACATGCAGTGTTTCCTTGATTGTATTAGCTCTCACACCAATATTTGCATCTAGAGCCTTTGCATTGAGGGCTATGTGAAAACGGCTGTGGAGCTGAAGTTGCCTGTGAATGTGGAGTTGGTGGCATGTGAAACCCGCATGTGGAGCATTCCTTTGTATGGGATGCTCACCAAGCTTCATTTCAGTCCTAGGCACTCAAAGGGCACTAAGCATAGAGTGTGAAAACTGAGTTTCCTTGAGAGCTGCTTGGACGCCTGATGGTGTGTGAAGTTAGTGAGCCAAATGGGATTGTTTTCCCACAGGAACCAGTCGGCTGATCCTTCTTCAATATGCCCTTCAAGAACATGCAGTGTTTCCTTGATTGCATTAGCTCTCACACCAATATTTGTGTCTAGATCCTTTGCATTGAGGGCTATCTGAAAACGGCTGTGGCGCTGAAGTTGCCTGTGAATGTGGAGTTGGTGGCATGTGAAACCCGCATGAGCATTCGTTTGTGTGGGATGCTCTACCAGGTTCATTGCAGTCCTAGGCACTCAAAGGGCACTAAGCATAGAGTGTGAAAACTGAGTTTCCTTGAGAGCTGCTTGGAAGCCTGATGGTGTGTGAAGTTAGTGAGCCAAATGGAGTTGTTCTCCCACAAGAACCACTCAGCTGATCCTTCTTCAATATGCCCTTCACCAACATGCAGTGTTTCCTTGATTGAATTAGCTCTCACACCAATATTTGCGTCTAGAGCCTTTGCATTGAGGTCTACGTGAAAACGGCTGTGGCGCTGAAGTTGCCTGAGAATGTGGAGCTGGTGGCATGTGAAACCCGCATGTGGAGCATTCGTTTGTGTGGGATGCTCTCCAAGCTTCATTTCAGTGCTAGGCACTCAAAGGGCACTAAGCATAGAGAGTGAAAACTGAGTTTCCTTGAGAGCTGCTTGGAAGCCTGATGGTGTGTGAAGTTAGTGAGCCAAATGGAGTTGTTCTCCCACAAGAACCACTCGGCTGATCCTTCTTCAATATGCCCTTCACCAACATGCAGTGTTTCCTTGATTGAATTAGCTCTCACACCAATATTTGCGTCTACAGCCTTTGCATTGAGGGCTATCTGAAAATGGCTGTGGCGCTGAAGTTGCCTGTGAATGTGGAGTTGGTGGCATGTGAAACCCGCATGTGGAGCATTCGTTTGTGTGGGATGCTCTACCAGGTTCATTCCTAGATAATGCACTCAAAGGGCACTAAGCATAGAGTGTGAAAACGGAGTTTCCTTGAGAGCTGCTTGGAAACCTGATGGTGTGTGAAGTTAGTGAGCCAAATGGAGTTGTTCTCCCACAAGAACCACTCGGCTGATCCTTCTTCAATATGAGCTTCAAGAACATGCATTGTTTCCTTGATTGCATTAGCTCTCACACCAATATTTGCGTCTAGAACCTTTGCATTGAGGACTATCTGAAAACGGCTGTGGCGCTGAAGTTGCCTGTGAATGTTTAGTTGGTGGCATGTGAAACCCGCATGTGGAGCATTCGTTTGTGTGGGATGTTCTGCAAGCTTCATTTCAGTCCTAGGCACTCAAAGGACACTAAGCATAGAGTGTGAAAACTGAGTTTCCTTGAGAGCTGCTTGGAAGCCTGATGGTGTGTGAAGAAAGTGAGCCAAATGGGGTTGTTTTCCCACAGGAACCACTCGGCTGATCCTTCTTCAATATGCCCTTCAAGAACATGCAGTGTTTCCTTGATTGAATTAGCTCTCACACCAATATTTGCGTCTAGAGCCTTTGCATTGAGGGCTATGTGAAAACGGCTGTGGCGCTGAAGTTGCCTGTGAATGTGGAGTTGGTGGCATGTGAAACCCGCATGTGGAGCATTCGTTTGTGTGGGATGCTCAGCAAGCTTCATTTCAGTCCTAGGCACTCAAAGGGCACTAAACATGGAAGCAACCAAAATGCCCATCAACAGAGGATTGGATAAGAAAGCTATGGTTTTCTACTCCATGGAATACTACTCAGCTATTTAAAAAAACAAAATGCAGTTCTTTGTGGCCAAATGGGCCAAACTGGAAACCATCATGCCAAGGGAAATGAGCCAATCACAAAAGGTTAAAAACCACATGTTTGCCTTAATTTAAGATGATGTGATGTTATGTATAACATGTTATGTTTTGAATGTTATATGTTGTGTATAAACTAAATTGAAGTATAGGTGAGGTGATCACAGAAGGTGGCTAGGAACTCGTATTTACTTTCAACATGTTGGTTACACATTACTATGTCAATTAATTCCATAATGATGTAAATTTTTGCTGATGGTATGATGGAGCTTTCAATTGACTGGGATAATACTCTGCTAGATCTGTCTTCAGACCAGAGAGGGTATACCTAAGAAGACATTGAACTTGACTGGACAATAAGATGCTGGACTCTATGTTTGGTGTAAGCTTGCAAAGGGGGAATCTCAACTGAACTTGAGCTGTGGTTATGCAACAAGGTGGAGGAATCAACCATGGTGGGAGGGTTTGGGCAGGGGTGGGAGAACCCAAGTATCTATGTAACTGTGTCACATAATACAATGTAATTAATGAAGTTAAATAATAAAAAAAAAGAAAAGAAAACTGAGTTTCCTTGAGAGCTGCTTGGAAGCCTGATGGTGTGTGAAGTTAGTGAGCCAAATGGAGTTGTTCTCGCACAAGAACCACTCTGCTGATCCTTCTTCAATATGCCCTTCACCAACATCCAGTGTTTCCTTGATTGAATTAGCTCTCACACCAATATTTGCGTCTAGAGCCTTTGCATTGAGGGCTATCTGAAAACGGCTGTGGCGCTGAAGTTGCCTGAGAATGTGGAGTTGGTGGCATGTGAAACCCGCATGTGGAGCATTCATTTGTGTGGGATGCTCTACCAGGTTCATTCCTAGATAATGCACTCAAAGGGCAATAAGAATAAAGTGTGAAAACTGAGTTTCCTTGAGAGCTGCTTGGAAGCCTGATGGTGTGTGAAGTTAGTGAGCCAAATGGAGTTGTTCTCCCACAAGAACCACTTGGCTGATCCTTCTTCAATATGCCCTTCACCAACATGCAGTGTTTCCTTGATTGAATTAGCTCTCACACCAATATTTGCGTCTAGAGCCTTTGCATTGTGGGCTATCTGAAAACGGCTGTGGCGCTGAAGTTGCCTGTGAATGTGGACTTGGTGGCATGTGAAACCCAGATGTGGAGCATTCTTTTTGGTGGGATGTTCACCAAGCTTCATTTCAGTCCTAGGCACTCAAAGGGCACTAAGCATAGAGTGTGAAAACTGGGTTTGCTTGAGAGCTGCTTGGAAGCCTAATGGTGTGTGAAGTTAGTGAGCTAAATGGAGTTGTTCTGCCACAAGAACCACTCGGCTGATCCTTCTTCAATATGCACTTCACCAACATGCAGTGTTTCCTTAATTGAATTAGCTCTCACACCAATATTTGCGTCTAGAGCCTTTGCATTGAGGGCTATCTGAAAACGGCTGTGGCGCTGAAGTTGCCTGTGAATGTGTAGTTGGTGGCATGTGAAACCCGGATGTGGAGCATTCGTTTTGTGGGATGTTCTGCAAGCTTCATTTCAGTCCTAGGCACTCAAAGGGCACTAAGCATAGAGTGTGAAAACTGAGTTTTCTTGAGAGCTGCTTGGAGGCCTGATGGTGTGTGAAGTTAGTGAGCCAAATGGAGTTGTTCTGCCACAAGAACCACTTGGCTGATCCTTCTTCAATATGCCCTTCACCAACATGCAGTGTTTCCTTGATTGAATTAGCTCTCACACCAATATTTGCGTCTAGAGCCTTTGCATTGAGGGCTATCTGAAAACGGCTGTGGCGCTGAAGTTGCCTGTGAATGTGGAGTTGGTGGCATGTGAAACCCGCATGTGGAGCATTCGTTTGTGTGGGATGTTCAGCAAGCTTCATTTCAGTCCTAGGCACTCAAAGGGCACTAAGTATAGAGTGTGAAAACTGAGTTTGCTTAAGAGCTGATTGGAGGCCTGATGGTGTGTGAAGTTAGTGAGCTAAATGGAGTTGTTCTCCCACAAGAACCACTCAGCTGATCCTTCTTCAATATGCCCTTCACCAACATGCAGTGTTTCCTTGATTGAATTAGCTCTCACACCAATATTTGTGTCTAGAGCCTTTGCATTGAGGGCTATCTGAAAACGGCTGTGGCGCTGAAGTTGCCTGTGAATGTGGAGTTGGTGGCATGTGAAACCCGCATGTGGAGCATTCGTTTGTGTGGGATGTTCAGCAAGCTTCATTTCAGTCCTAGGCACTCAAAGGACACTAAGCATAGAGTGTGAAAACTGAGTTTCCTTGAGAGCTGCTTGGAAGCCTGATGGTGTGTGAAGTTAGTGAGCCAAATGGAGTTGTTCTCCCACAAGAACCACTCGGCTGATCCTTCTTCAATATGCCCTTCACCAACATGCAGTGTTTCCTTGATTGAATTTGCTCTCACACCAATATTTGCTTCTAGAGCCTTTGCATTGAGGGCTATCTGAAAACGGCTGTGGCGCTGAAGTTGCCTGTGAATGTGGAGTTGGTGGCATGTGAAACCCGGATGTGGAGCATTCGTTTGTGTGGGAAGTTCACCAAGCTTCATTTCAGTCCTAGGCACTCAAAGGGCACTAAGCATAGAGTTTGAAAACTGAGTTTGCTTGAGAGCTGCTTGGAGGCCTGATGGTGTGTGAAGTTAGTGAGCCAAATGTAGTTGTTCTCCCACAAGAACCACTCAGCTGATCCTTCTTCAATATGCCCTTCACCATCTTGCATTGTTTCCTTGATTGAATTAGCTCTCACACCAATATTTGTGTCTAGGGCCTTTGCATTGAGGGCTATCTGAAAACGGCTGTGGCGCTGAAGTTGCCTGTGAATGTGGAGTTGGTGGCATGTGAAACCCACATGTGGAGCATTCGTTTGTGTGGGATGCTCTACCAGGTTCATTCCTAGATAATGCACTCAAAGGGCACTAAGCATAGAGTGTGAAAACTGAGTTTCCTTGAGAGCTGCTTGGAAGCCTGATGGTGTGTGAAGTTAGTGAGCCAAATGGAGTTGTTCTCCCACAAGAACCACTCGGCTGATCCTTCTTCAATATGCCCTTCACCAACATGCAGTGTTTCCTTGATTGAATTAGCTCTCACACCAATATTTGCATCTAGAACCTTTGCATTGAGGGCTATGTGAAAACGGCTGTGGCGCTGAAGTTGCCTGTGAATGTGGAGTTGGTGGCATGTGAAACCCGCATGTGGAGCATTCGTTTGTGTGGGATATTCAGCAAGCTTCATTTCAGTCCTAGGCACTCAAAGGGCACTAAGTATAGAGTGTGAAAACTGAGTTTGCTTAAGAGCTGATTGGAGGCCTGATGGTGTGTGAAGTTAGTGAGCTAAATGGAGTTGTTCTGCCACAAGAACCACTCGGCTGATCCTTCTTCAATATGCACTTCACCAACATGCAGTGTTTCCTTAATTGCATTAGCTCTCACACCAATATTTGCGTCTAGAGCCTTTGCATTGAGGGCTATCTGAAAACGGCTGTGGCGCTGAAGTTGCCTGTGAATGTGTAGTTGGTGGCATGTGAAACCCGGATGTGGAGCATTCGTTTTGTGGGATGTTCTGCAAGCTTCATTTCAGTCCTAGGCACTCAAAGGGCACTAAGCATAGAGTGTGAAAACTGAGTTTTCTTGAGAGCTGCTTGGAGGCCTGATGGTGTGTGAAGTTAGTGAGCCAAATGGAGTTGTTCTGCCACAAGAACCACTTGGCTGATCCTTCTTCAATATGCCCTTCACCAACATGCAGTGTTTCCTTGATTGAATTAGCTCTCACACCAATATTTGCGTCTAGAGCCTTTGCATTGAGGGCTATCTGAAAACGGCTGTGGCGCTGAAGTTGCCTGTGAATGTGGAGTTGGTGGCATGTGAAACCCGCATGTGGAGCATTCGTTTGTGTGGGATGTTCAGCAAGCTTCATTTCAGTCCTAGGCACTCAAAGGGCACTAAGTATAGAGTGTGAAAACTGAGTTTGCTTAAGAGCTGATTGGAGGCCTGATGGTGTGTGAAGTTAGTGAGCTAAATGGAATTGTTCTCCCACAAGAACCACTCAGCTGATCCTTCTTCAATATGCCCTTCACCAACATGCAGTGTTTCCTTGATTGAATTAGCTCTCACACCAATATTTGTGTCTAGAGCCTTTGCATTGAGGGCTATCTGAAAACGGCTGTGGCGCTGAAGTTGCCTGTGAATGTGGAGTTGGTGGCATGTGAAACCCGCATGTGGAGCATTCGTTTGTGTGGGATGTTCAGCAAGCTTCATTTCAGTCCTAGGCACTCAAAGGACACTAAGCATAGAGTGTGAAAACTGAGTTTCCTTGAGAGCTGCTTGGAAGCCTGATGGTGTGTGAAGTTAGTGAGCCAAATGGAGTTGTTCTCCCACAAGAACCACTCGGCTGATCCTTCTTCAATATGCCCTTCACCAACATGCAGTGTTTCCTTGATTGAATTTGCTCTCACACCAATATTTGCTTCTAGAGCCTTTGCATTGAGGGCTATCTGAAAACGGCTGTGGCGCTGAAGTTGCCTGTGAATGTGGAGTTGGTGGCATGTGAAACCCGGATGTGGAGCATTCGTTTGTGTGGGAAGTTCACCAAGCTTCATTTCAGTCCTAGGCACTCAAAGGGCACTAAGCATAGAGTGTGAAAACTGAGTTTGCTTGAGAGCTGCTTGGAGGCCTGATGGTGTGTGAAGTTAGTGAGCCAAATGTAGTTGTTCTCCCACAAGAACCACTCAGCTGATCCTTCTTCAATATGCCCTTCACCAACATGCAGTGTTTCCTTGATTGAATTAGCTCTCACACCAATATTTGTGTCTAGGGCCTTTGCATTGAGGGCTATCTGAAAACGGCTGTGGCGCTGAAGTTGCCTGTGAATGTGGAGTTGGTGGCATGTGAAACCCACATGTGGAGCATTCGTTTGTGTGGGATGCTCTACCAGGTTCATTCCTAGATAATGCACTCAAAGGGCACTAAGCATAGAGTGTGAAAACTGAGTTTCCTTGAGAGCTGCTTGGAAGCCTGATGGTGTGTGAAGTTAGTGAGCCAAATGGAGTTGTTCTCCCACAAGAACCACTCGGCTGATCCTTCTTCAATATGCCCTTCACCAACATGCAGTGTTTCCTTGATTGAATTAGCTCTCACACCAATATTTGCATCTAGAACCTTTGCATTGAGGGCTATGTGAAAACGGCTGTGGCGCTGAAGTTGCCTGTGAATGTGGATTTGGTGGCATGTGAAACCCGCATGTGGAGCATTCGTTTGTGTGGGATATTCAGCAAGCTTCATTTCAGTCCTAGGCACTCAAAGGGCACTAAGTATAGAGTGTGAAAACTGAGTTTGCTTAAGAGCTGATTGGAGGCCTGATGGTGTGTGAAGTTAGTGAGCTAAATGGAGTTGTTCTGCCACAAGAACCACTCGGCTGATCCTTCTTCAATATGCACTTCACCAACATGCAGTGTTTCCTTGATTGAATTAGCTCTCACACCAATATTTGTGTCTAGAGCCTTTGCATTGAGGGCTATCTGAAAACGGCTGTGGCGCTGAAGTTGCCTGTGAATGTGGAGTTGGTGGCATGTGAAACCCGCATGTGGAGCATTCGTTTGTGTGGGATGTTCACCAAGCTTCATTTCAGTCCTGGGCACTCAAAGGGCACTAAGCATAGAGTGTGAAAACTGAGTTTGCTTGAGAGCTGCTTGGAGGCCTGATGGTGTGTGAAGTTAGTGAGCCAAATGGAGTTGTTCTGCCACAAGAACCACTTGGCTGATCCTTCTTCAATATGCCCTTCACCAACATGCAGTGTTTCCTTGATTGAATTAGCTCTCACACCAATATTTGTGTCTAGAGCCTTTGCATTGAGGGCTATGTGAAAACGGCTGTGGCACTGAAGTTGCCTGTGAATGTGGAGTTGGTGGCATGTGAAACCCGCATGTGGAGCATTCGTTTGTGTGGGATGCTCTACCAGGTTCATTCCTAGATAATGAACTCAAAGGGCACTAAGCATAGAGTGTGAAAACTGAGTTTCCTTGAGAGCTGCTTGGAAGCCTGATGGTGTGTGAAGTTAGTGAGCCAAATGGAGTTGTTCTCCCACAAGAACCACTCGGCTGATCCTTCTTCAATATGCCCTTCACCAACATGCAGTGTTTCCTTGATTGAATTAGCTCTCACACCAATATTTGCGTCTAGAGCCTTTGCATTGAGGGCTATCTGAAAACGGCTGTGGCGCTGAAGTTGCCTGTGAACGTGGAGTTGGTGGCATGTGAAACCCGCATGTGGAGCATTCGTTTGTGTGGGATGTTCACCAAGCTTCATTTCAGTCCTAGGCACTCAAAGGGCACTAAGCATAGAGTGTGAAAACTGAGTTTGCTTGAGAGCTGCTTGGAGGCCTGATGGTGTGTGAAGTTAGTGAGCCAAATGGAGTTGTTCTGCCACAAGAACCACTCGGCTGATCCTTCTTCAATATGCCCTTCACCAACATGCAGTGTTTCCTTGATTGAATTAGCTCTCACACCAATATTTGTGTCTAGAGCCTTTGCATTGAGGGCTATCTGAAAACAGCTGTGGCGCTGAAGTTGCCTGTGAATGTGGAGTTGGTGGCATGTGAAACCCGCATGTGGAGCATTCGTTTGTGTGGGATGTTCAGCAAGCTTCATTTCAGTCCTAGGCACTCAAAGGGCACTAAGTATAGAGTGTGAAAACTGAGTTTGCTTAAGAGCTGATTGGAGGCCTGATGGTGTGTGAAGTTAGTGAGCTAAATGGAGTTGTTCTCCCACAAGAACCACTCGGCTGATCCTTCTTCAATATGCCCTTCACCAACATGCAGTGTTTCCTTGATTGAATTAGCTCTCACACCAATATTTGTGTCTAGAACCTTTGCATTGAGGGCTATCTGAAAACGGCTGTGGCGCTGAAGTTGCCTGTGAATGTGGAGTTGGTGGCATGTGAAACCCGCATGTGGAGCATTCGTTTGTGTGGGATGCTCTACCAGGTTCATTCCTAGATAATGCACTCAAAGGGCACTAAGCATAGAGTGTGAAAACTGAGTTTCCTTGAGAGCTGCTTGGAAGCCTGATGGTGTGTGAAGTTAGTGAGCCAAATGGAGTTGTTCTCCCACAAGAACCACTCGGCTGATCCTTCTTCAATATGCCCTTCACCAACATGCAGTGTTTCCTTGATTGAATTTGCTCTGACACCAATATTTGCGTCTAGAGCCTTTGCATTGAGGGCTATCTGAAAACGGCTGTGGCGCTGAAGTTGCCTGTGAATGTGGAGTTGGTGGCATGTGAAACCCGGATGTGGAGCATTCGTTTGTGTGGGATGTTCACCAAGCTTCATTTCAGTCCTAGGCACTCAAAGGGCACTAAGCATAGAGTGTGAAAACTGAGTTTGCTTGAGATCTGCTTGGAGGCCTGATGGTGTGTGAAGTTAGTGAGCCAAATGGAGTTGTTCTCCCACAAGAACCACTAGGCTGATCCTTCTTCAATATGCCCTTCACCAACATACAGTGTTTCCTTGATTGAATTAGCTCTCACACCAATATTTGTGTCTAGAGCCTTTGCATTGAGGGCTATCTGAAAATGGCTGTGTCGCTGAAGTTGCCTGTGAATGTGGAGTTGGTGGCATGTGAAACCCACATGTGGAGCATTCGTTTGTGTGGGATGCTCTACCAGGTTCATTCCTAGATAATGCACTCAAAGGGCACTAAGCATAGAGTGTGAAAACTGAGTTTCCTTGAGAGCTGCTTGGAAGCCTGATGGTGTGTGAAGTTAGTGAGCCAAATGGAGTTGTTCTCCCACAAGAACCACTCGGCTGATCCTTCTTCAATATGCCCTTCACCAACATGCAGTGTTTCCTTGATTGAATTAGCTCTCACACCAATATTTGCGTCTAGAGCCTTTGCATTGAGGGCTATCTGAAAACGGCTGTGGCGCTGAAGTTGCCTGTGAATGTGGAGTTGGTGGCATGTGAAACCCGCATGTGGAACATTCGTTTGTGTGGCATATTCAGCAAGCTTCATTTCAGTTAAAAGGCACTCAAAGGGCACTAAGTATAGAGTGTGAAAACTGAGTTTGCTTAAGAGCTGATTGGAGGCCTGATGGTGTGTGAAGTTAGTGAGCTAAATGGAGTTGTTCTGCCACAAGAACCACTCGGCTGATCCTTCTTCAATATGCACTTCACCAACATGCAGTGTTTCCTTAATTGAATTAGCTCTCACACCAATATTTGTGTCTAGAGCCTTTGCATTGAGGGCTATCTGAAAACGGCTGTGGCGCTGAAGTTGCCTGTGAATGTGGAGTTGGTGGCATGTGAAACCCGCATGTGGAGCATTCGTTTGTGTGGGATGTTCACCAAGCTTCATTTCAGTCCTAGGCACTCAAAGGGCACTAAGCATAGAGTGTGAAACTGAGTTTGCTTGAGAGCTGCTTGGAGGCCTGATGGTGTGTGAAGTTAGTGAGCCAAATGGAGTTGTTCTGCCACAAGAACCACTTGGCTGATCCTTCTTCAATATGCCCTTCACCAACATGCAGTGTTTCCTTGATTGAATTAGCTCTCACAGCAATATTTGTGTCTAGAGCCTTTGCATTGAGGGCTATGTGAAAACGGCTGTGGCGCTGAAGCTGCCTGTGAATGTGGAGTTGGTGGCATGTGAAACCCGCATGTGGAGCATTCGTTTGTGTGGGATGCTCACCAAGCTTCATTTCAGTCCTAGGCATTCAAAGGTCACTAACCATAGAGTGTGAAAACTGAGTTTCCTTGAGAGCTGCTTGGAAGCCTGATGGTGTGTGAAGTTAGTGAGCCAAATGGAGCTGTTCTCCCACAAGAACCACTCGGCTGATCCTTCTTCAATATGCCCTTCAGCAACATGCAGTGTTTCCTTGATTGAATTAGCTCTCACACCAATATTTGTGTCTAGAGCCTTTTCATTGAGGGCTATCTGAAAACGGCTGTGGCGCTGAAGTTGCCTGTGAATGTGGAGTTGGTGGAATGTGAAACCCGCATGTGGAGCATTCGTTTGTGTGGGATGCTCTAAAAGGTTCATTCCTAGATAATGCACTCAAAGGGCACTAAGCATAGAGTGTGAAAACTGAGTTTCCTTGAGAGCTGCTTGGAAGCCTGATGGTGTGTGAAGTTAGTGAGCCAAATGGAGTTGTTCTCCCACAAGAACCACTCGGCTGATCCTTCTTCAATATGCCCTTCCCCAACATGCATTGTTTCCTTGATTGAATTAACACTCACACCAATATTTACGTCTAGATCCTTAATATTGAGGGCTATCTGAAAACGGCTGTGGCGCTGAAGTTGCCTGTGAATGTGGAGTTGGTGGCATGTGAAACCCGCATGTGGAGCATTCGTTTGTGTGGGATGCTCACCAAGCTTCATTTCAGTTAAAAGGCTCTCAAAGGGCACTAAGCATAGAGTGTGAAAACTGAGTTTCCTTGAGATCTGCTTGGAAGCCTGATGGTGTGTGAAGTTAGTGAGCCAAATGGAGTTGTTCTCCCACAAGAACCACTCGGCTGATTCTTCTTCAATATGCCCTTCACCAACATGCAGTGTTTCCTTGATTGAATTAGCTCTCACACCAATATTTACGTCTATATCCTTAATATTGAGGGCTATCTGAAAACGGCTGTGACTCTGAAGTTGCCTGTGAATGTGGAGTTGGTGGCATGTGAAACCCGCATGTGGAGCATTCGTTTGTGTGGGATGCTCACCAAGCTTCCTTTCAGAGCTAGGCACTCAAAGGGCACTAAGCATAGAGTGTGAAAACTGAGTTTCCTTGAGAGCTGCTTGGAAGCCTGATGGTGTGTGAAGTTAGTGAGCCAAATGGAGTTGTTCTCCCACAAGAACCACTCGGCTGATCCTTCTTCAATATGCCCTTCACCAACATGCAGTGTTTCCTTGATTGAATTAGCTCTCACACCAATATTTGCGTCTAGAGCCTTTGCATTGAGGGCTATGTGAAAACGGCTGTGGCGCTGAAGTTGCCTGTGAATGTGGAGTTGGTGGCATGTGAAACCCGCATGTGGAGCATTCGTTTGTGTGGGATGCTCAACCAAGCTTCATTTTAGTCCTAGGCACTCAAAGGGCACTAAGCATAGAGTGTGAAAACTGAGTTTCCTTGAGAGCTGCTTGGAAGCCTGATGGTGTGTGAAGTTAGTGAGCCAAATGGAGTTGTTCTCCCACAAGAACCACTCGGCTGATCCTTCTTCAATATGCCCTTCACCAACATGCAGTGTTTCCTTGATTGAATTAGCTCTCACACCAATATTTGCGTCTAGAGCCTTTGCATTGAGGGCTATCTGAAAACGGCTGTGGCTCTGAAGTTGCCTGTGAATGTGGAGTTGGTGGCATGTGAAACCCGCATGTGGAGCATTCGTTTGTGTGGGATGCTCACCAAGCTTCATTTCAGTTATAAGGCTCTCAAAGGGCACTAAGCATAGAGTGTGAAAACTGAGTTTCCTTGAGAGCTGCTTGGAAGCCTGATGGTTTGTGAAGTTAGTGAGCCAAATGGAGTTGTTCTCCCACAAGAACCACTCAGCTGATTCTTATTCAATATGCCCTTCACCAACATGCAGTGTTTCCTTGATTGAATTAGCTCTCACACCAATATTTGCGTCTAGAGCCTTTGCATTGAGGGCTATCTGAAAACGGCTGTGGCGCTGAAGTTGCCTGTGAATGTGGAGTTAATGGCAAGTGAAACCCGCATGTGGAGCATTCGTTTGTGTGGGATGCTCTACCAGGTTCATTCCTAGATAATGCACTCAAAGGGCACTAAGCATAGAGTGTGAAAACTGAGTTTCCTTGAGAGCTGCTTGGAAGCCTGATGGTTTGTGAAGTTAGTGAGCCAAATGGAGTTGTTCTCCCACAAGAACCACTCAGCTGATTCTTCTTCAATATGCCCTTCACCAACATGCAGTGTTTCCTTGATTGAATTAGCTCTCACACCAATATTTGCATCTAGAGCCTTTGCATTGAGGGCTATCTGAAAACGGCTGTGGCGCTGAAGTTGCCTGTGAATGTGGAGTTGGTGGCATGTGAAACCCGCATGTGGAGCATTCGTTTGTGTGGGATGCTCACCAAGCTTCATTTCAGTTATAAGGCTCTCAAAGGGCACTAAGCATAGAGTGTGAAAACTGAGTTTCCTTGAGAGCTGCTTGGAAGCCTGATGGTGTGTGAAGTTAGTGAGCCAAATGGAGTTGTTCTCCCACAAGAACCACTCGGCTGATCCTTCTTCAATATGCCCTTCACCAACATGCAGTATTTCCTTGATTGAATTAGCTCTGACACCAATATTTGCGTCTACAGCCTTTGCATTGAGGGCTATCTGAAAACGGCTGTGGCGCTGAAGTTGCCTGTGAATGTGGAGTTGGTGGCATGTGGAACCCGCATGTGGAGCACTCGTTTGTGTGGGATGCTCTACCAGGTTCATTCCTAGATAATGCATTCAAAGGGCACTAAGCATAGAGTGTGAAAACTGAGTTTCCTTGAGAGCTGCTTGGAAGCCTGATGGTGTGTGAAGTTAGTGAGCCAAATGGAGTTGTTCTCCCACAAGAACAACTCGGCTGATCCTTCTTCAATATGCCCTTCACCAACATGCATTGTTTCCTTGATTGAATTAGCTCTCACACCAACATTTGCGTCTAGAGCCTTTGCATTGAGGGCTATCTGAAAACGGCTGTGGCGCTGAAGTTGCCTGAGAATGTGGAGTTGGTGGCATGTGAAACCCGCATGTGGAGCATTCGTTTCTGTGAGATGCTCTACCAGGTTCATTCCTAGTTATTGCACTCAAAGGGCACTAAGCATAGAGTGTGAAAACTGAGTTTCCTTGAGAGCTGCTTGGAAGCCTGATGGTGTGTGAAATTAGTGAGCCAAATGGAGTTGTTCTCCCACAAGAACCACTTGGCTGATCCTTCTTCAATATGCACTTCAGCAACATGCAGTGTTTCCTTGATTGAATTAACTCTCACACCAATATTTACGTCTAGAACCTTTATATTGAGGGCTATGTGAAAACGGCTGTGGCGCTGAAGTTGCCTGTGAATGTGGAGTTGGTGGCATGTGAAACCCGCATGTGGAGCATAAGTTTGTGTGGGATGCTCACCAAGCTTCATTTCAGTGCTAGGCACTCAAAGGGCACTAAGCATAGAGTGTGAAAACTGAGTTTCCTTGAGAGCTGCTTGGAAGCCTGATGGTGTGTGAAGTTAGTGAGCCAAATGGAGTTGTTCTCCCACAAGAACCACTCGGCTGATTCTTCTTCAATATGCCCTTCGCCAACATGCAGTGTTTCCTTGATTGAATTAGCTCTCACACCAATATTTGCGTCTAGAGCCTTTGCATTGAGGGCTATCTGAAAACGGCTGTGGCGCTGAAGTTGCCTGTGAATGTGGAGTTGGTGGCATGTGAAACCCGCATGTGGAGCATTCGTTTGTGTGGGATGCTCACCAAGCTTCATTTCAGTCCTAGGCACTCAAAGGGCACTAAGCATAGTGTGAAAACTGAGTTTCCTTGAGAGCTGCTTGGAAGCCTGATGGTGTGTGAAGTTAGTGAGCCAAATGGAGTTGTTCTCCCACAAGAACCACTCGGCTGATCCTTCTTCAATATGCCCTTCACCAACATGCAGTGTTTCCTTGATTGAATTAGCTCTCACAGCAATATTTGCGTCTAGAGCCTTTGCATTGAGGGCTATCTGAAAACGGCTGTGGCGCTGAAGTTGCCTGAGAATGTGGAGTTGGTGGCATGTGAAACCCGCATGTGGAGCATTCGTTTGTGTGGGATGCTCACCAAGCTTCATTTCAGTCCTCGGCACTCAAAGGGCACTAAGCATAGAGTGTGAAAACTGAGTTTCCTTGAGAGCTGCTTGGAAGCCTGATGGTGTGTGAAGTTAGTGAGCCAAATGGAGTTGTTCTCCCACAAGAACCACTCAGCTGATTCTTATTCAATATGCCCTTCACCAACATGCAGTGTTTCCTTGATTGAATTAGCTCTCACACCAAGACTTGCGTCTAGAACCTTTGCATTGTGGGCTATCTGAAAATGGCTGTATCGCTGAAGTTGCCTGTGAATGTGGAGTTGGTGGCATGTGAAACCCGCATGTGGAGCATTCGTTTGTGTGGGATGCTCACCAAGCTTCATTTCAGTGCTAGGCACTCAAAGGGCACTAAGCATAGAGTGTGAAAACTGAGTTTCCTTGAGAGCTGCTTGGAAGCCTGATGGTGTGTGAAGTTAGTGAGCCAAATGGGGTTGTTCTCCCACAAGAACCACTCGGGTGATCCTTCTTCCATATGCCCTTCACCAACATGCAGTGTTTCCTTGATTGAATTAGCTCTCACACCAATATTTGCGTCTAGAGCCTTTGCATTGAGGGCTATCTGAAAACGGCTGTGGCGCTGAAGTTGCCTGTGAATGTGGACTTGGTTTCATGTGAAACCCGCATGTGGAGCATTCGTTTGTGTGGGATGCTCACCAAGCTTCATTTCAGTTAAAAGGCTCTCAAAGGGCACTAAGCATACAGTGTGAAAACTGAGTTTCCTTGAGAGCTGCTTGGAAGCCTGATGGTGTGTGAAGTTAGTGAGCCAAATGGAGTTGTTCTCCCACAAGAACCACTCAGCTGATTCTTCTTCAATATGCCCTTCACCAACATGCAGTGTTTCCTTGATTGAATTAGCTCTCACACCAATATTTGCGTCTAGAGCCTTTGCATTGAGGGCTATCTGAAAACGGCTGTGGCGCTGAAGTTGCCTGTGAATGTGGAGTTGGTGGCATGTGAAACCCGCATGTGGAGCATTCGTTTGTGTGGGATGCTCACCAAGCTTCATTTCAGTGCTAGGCACTCAAAGGGCACTAAGCATAGAGTGTGAAAACTGAGTTTCCTTGAGATCTGCTTGGAAGCCTGATGGTGTGTGAAGTTAGTGAGGCAAATGGAGTTGTTCTCCCACAAGAACCACTCGGCTGATCCTTCTTCAATATGCCCTTCACCAACATGCAGTGTTTCCTTGATTGAATTAGCTCTCACACCAATATTTGCGTCTAGAGCCTTTGCATTGAGGGCTATCTGAAAACGCTGTGGCGCTGAAGTTGCCTGTGAATGTGGAGTTGGTGGAATGTGAAACCTGCATGTGGAGCATTCGTTTGTGTGGGATGCTCTACCAGGTTCATTCCTAGATAATGCACTCAAAGGGCATTAAGCATAGAGTTTGAATACTGAGTTTCCTTGAGAGCTGCTTGGAAGCCTGATGGTGTGTGAAGTAAGTGAGCCAAATGGAGTTGATCTCCCACAAGAACCACTCGGCTGATCCTTCTTCAATATGCCCTACTCCATCATGCAGTGTTTCCTTGATTGAATTAACTCTCACACCAATATTTACGTCTAGATCCTTAATATTAAGGGCTATCTGAAAACGGCTGTGGCGCTGAAGTTGCCTGTGAATGTGGAGTTGGTGGCATGTGAAACCCGCATGTGGAGCATTCTTTTGTGTGGGATGCTCACCAAGCTTCATTTCAGTCCTAGGCACTCAAAGGGCACTAAGCATAGAGTGTGAAAACTGAGTTTCCTTGAGAGCTGCTTGGAAGCCTGATGGTGTGTGAAGTTAGTGAGCCAAATGGAGTTGTTCTCCCACAAGAACAACTCGGCTGATCCTTCTTCAATATGCCCTTCACCGACATGCAGTGTTTCCTTAATTGAATTAGCTCTCACACCAATATTTGCGTCTAGAGCCTTTGCATTGAAGGCTATCTGAAAATGGCTGTGGCGCTGAAGTTGCCTGTGAATGTGGAGTTGGTGGCATGTGAAACCCGCATGTGGAGCATTCGTTTGTGTGGGATGCTCACCAAGCTTCATTTCAGTTAAAAGGCTCTCAAAGGGCACTAAGCATAGAGTGTGAAAACTGAGTTTCCTTGAGAGCTGCTTGGAAGCCTGATGGTGTGTGAAGTTAGTGAGCCAAATGGAGTTGTTCTCCCACAAGAACCACTCGGCTGATCCTTCTTCAATATGCCCTTCACCAACATGCAGTGTTTCCTTGATTGAATTAGCTCTCACACCAATATTTGCGTCTAGAGCCTTTGCATTGAGGGCTATGTGAAAACGGCTGTGGCGCTGAAGTTGCCTGTGAATGTGGAGTTGGTGGCATGTGAAACCCGCATGTGGAGCATTCGTTTCTGTGGGATGCTCACCAAGCTTCATTTCAGTGCTAGGCACTCAAAGGGCACTAAGCATAGAGTGTGAAAACTGAGTTTCCTTGAGAGCTGCTTGGAAGCCTGATGGTGTGTGAAGTTAGTGAGCCAAATGGAGTTGTTCTCCCACAAGAACCACTCGGCTGATTCTTCTTCAATATGCCCTTCGTCAACATGCAGTGTTTCCTTGATTGAATTAGCTCTCACACCAATATTTGTGTCTAGAGCCTTTGCATTTAGGGCTATCTGAAAACGGGTGTGGCGCTGAAGTTGCCTGTGAATGTGGAGTTGGTGGCATGTGAAACCCGCATGTGGAGCATTCGTTTGTGTGGGATGCTCACCAAGCTTCATTTCAGTCCTAGGCACTCAAAGGGCACTAAGCATAGTGTGAAAACTGAGTTTCCTTGAGAGCTGCTTGGAAGCCTGATGGTGTGTGAAGTTAGTGAGCCAAATGGAGTTGTTCTCCCACAAGAACCACTCGGCTGATCCTTCTTCAATATGCCCTTCACCAACATGCAGTGTTTCCTTGATTGAATTAGCTCTCACACCAATATTTGCGTCTAGAGCCTTTGCATTGAGGGCTATCTGAAAACGGCTGTGGCGCTGAAGTTGCCTGAGAATGTGGAGTTGGTGGCATGTGAAACGCGCATGTGGAGCATTCGTTTGTGTGGGATGCTCACCAAGCTTCATTTCAGTCCTCGGCACTCAAAGGGCACTAAGCATAGAGTGTGAAAACTGAGTTTCCTTGAGAGCTGCTTGGAAGCCTGATGGTGTGTGAAGTTAGTGAGCCAAATGGAGTTGTTCTCCCACAAGAACCACTCAGCTGCTTCTTATTCAATATGCCCTTCACCAACATGCAGTGTTTCCTTGATTGAATTAGCTCTCACACCAAGACTTGCGTCTAGAGCCTTTGCATTGTGGGCTATCTGAAAATGGCTGTATCGCTGAAGTTGCCTGTGAATGTGGAGTTGGTGGCATGTGAAACCCGCATGTGGAGCATTCGTTTGTGTGGGATGCTCACCAAGCTTCATTTCAGTGCTAGGCACTCAAAGGGCACTAAGCATAGAGTGTGAAAACTGAGTTTCCTTGAGAGCTGCTTGGAAGCCTGATGGTGTGTGAAGTTAGTGAGCCAAATGGGGTTGTTCTTCCACAAGAACCATTCGGCTGATCCTTCTTCCATATGCCCTTCACCAACATACAGTGTTTCCTTGATTGAATTAGCTCTCACACCAATATTTGCGTCTAGAGCCTTTGCATTGAGGGCTATCTGAAAACGGCTGTGGCGCTGAAGTTGCCTGTGAATGTGGAGTTGGTGGCATGTGAAACCCGCATGTGGAGCATTCGTTTGTGTGGGATGCTCACCAAGCTTCCTTTCAGAGCTAGGCACTCAAAGGGCACTAAGCATAGAGTGTGAAAACTGAGTTTCCTTGAGAGCTGCTTGGAAGCCTGATGGTGTGTGAAGTTAGTGAGCCAAATGGAGTTGTTCTCCCACAAGAACCACTCGGCTGATCCTTCTTCAATATGCCCTTCACCAACATGCAGTGTTTCCTTGATTGAATTAGCTCTCACACCAATATTTGCGTCTAGAGCCTTTGCATTGAGGGCTATCTGAAAACGGCTGTGGCGCTGAAGTTGCCTGTGAATGTGGAGTTGGTGGCATGTGAAACCCGCATGTGGAGCATTCGTTTGTGTGGGATGCTCACCAAGCTTCATTTCAGTGCTAGGCACTCAAATGGCACTAAGCATAGAGTGTGAAAACTGAGTTTCCTTGAGATCTGCTTGGAAGCCTGATGGTGTGTGAAGTTAGTGAGGCAAATGGAGTTGTTCTCCCACAAGAACCACTCGGCTGATCCTTCTTCAATATGCCCTTCACCAACATGCAGTGTTTCCTTGATTGAATTAGCTCTCACACCAATATTTGCGTCTAGAGCCTTTGCATTGAGGGCTATCTGAAAACGGCTGTGGCGCTGAAGTTGCCTGTGAATGTGGAGTTGGTGGAATGTGAAACCTGCATGTGGAGCATTCGTTTGTGTGGGATGCTCTACCAGGTTCATTCCTAGATAATGCACTCAAAGGGCACTAAGCATAGAGTGTGAATACTGAGTTTCCTTGAGAGCTGCTTGGAAGCCTGATGGTGTGTGAAGTAAGTGAGCCAAATGGAGTTGATCTCCCACAAGAACCACTCGGCTGATCCTTCTTCAATATGCCCTTCTCCATCATGCAGTGTTTCCTTGATTGAATTAACTCTCACACAAATATTTACGTCTAGATCCTTAATATTGAGGGCTATCTGAAAACGGCTGTGGCGCTGAAGTTGCCTGTGAATGTGGAGTTGGTGGCATGTGAAACCCGCATGTGGAGCATTCGTTTGTGTGGGATGCTCACCAAGCTTCATTTCAGTCCTAGGCACTCAAAGGGCACTAAGCATAGAGTGTGAAAACTGAGTTTCCTTGAGAGCTGCTTGGAAGCCTGATGGTGTGTGAAGTTAGTGAGCCAAATGGAGTTGTTCTCCCACAAGAACAACTCGGCTGATCCTTCTTCAATATGCCCTTCACCAACATGCAGTGTTTCCTTAATTGAATTAGCTCTCACACCAATATTTGCGTCTAGAGCCTTTGCATTGAAGGCTATCTGAAAATGGCTGTGGCGCTGAAGTTGCCTGTGAATGTGGAGTTGGTGGCATGTGAAACCCGCATGTGGAGCATTCGTTTGTGTGGGATGCTCACCAAGCTTCACTTCAGTCCTAGGCACTGATCGGGCACTAAGCATAGAGTGTGAAAACTGAGTTTCCTTGAGAGCTGCTTGGAAGCCTGATGGTGTGTGAAGTTAGTGAGCCAAATGGAGTTGTTCTCCCACAAGAACCACTCGGCTGATCCTTCTTCAATATGCCCTTCACCAACATGCAGTGTTTCCTTGATTGAATTAGCTCTCACACCAATATTTGCGTCTAGAGCCTTTGCATTGAGGGCTATCTAAAAACGGCTGTGGTGCTGAAGTTGCTTGTGAATGTGGAGTTGGTGGCATGTGAAACCCGCATGTGGAGCATTCGTTTGTGTGGGATGCTCACCAAGCTTCATTTCAGTTATAAGGCTCTCAAAGGGCACTAAGCATAGAGTGTGAAAACTGAGTTTCCTTGAGAGCTGCTTGGAAGCCTGATGGTTTGTGAAGTTAGTGAGCCAAATGGAGTTGTTCTCCCACAAGAACCACTCAGCTGATCCTTCTTCAATATGCCCTTCACCAAGATGCAGTGTTTCCTTGATTGAATTAGCTCTCACACCAATATTTGCGTCTAGAACCTTTGCATTGAGGGCTATGTGAAAGCGGCTGTGGCGCTGAAGTTGCCTGTGAATGTGGAGTTGGTGGCATGTGAAACCCGCATGTGGAGCATTCGTTTGTGTGGGATGCTCACCAAGCTTCATTTCAGTGCTAGGCACTCAAAGGGCACTAAGCATAGAGTGTGAAAACTGAGTTTCCTTGAGATCTGCTTGGAAGCCTGATGGTGTGTGAAGTTAGTGAGCCAAATGGAGTTGTTCTCCCACAAGAACCACTCGGCTGATCCTTCTTCCATATGCCCTTCACCAAGATGCGGTGTTTCCTTGATTGAATTAGCTCTCACACCAATATTTGCGTCTAGAGCCTTTGCATTGAGGGCTATCTGAAAACGGCTGTGGCGCTGAAGTTGCCTGTGAATGTGGAGTTGGTGGAATGTGAAACCTGCATGTGGAGCATTCGTTTGTGTGGGATGCTCTACCAGGTTCATTCCTAGATAATGCACTCAAAGGGCACTAAGCATAGAGTGTGAATACTGAGTTTCCTTGAGAGCTGCTTGGAAGCCTGATGGTGTGTGAAGTAAGTGAGCCAAATGGAGTTGATCTCCCACAAGAACCACTCGGCTGATCCTTCTTCAATATGCCCTTCTCCATCATGCAGTGTTTCCTTGATTGAATTAACTCTCACACCAATATTTACGTCTAGATCCTTTGCATTGAGGGCTATCTGAAAACGGCTGTGGCGCTGAAGTTGCCTGTGAATGTGGAGTTGGTGGCATGTGAAACCCGCATGTGGAGCATTCGTTTGTGTGGGATGCTCACCAAGCTTCATTTCAGTCCTAGGCACTCAAAGGGCACTAAGCATAGAGTGTGAAAACTGAGTTTCCTTGAGAGCTGCTTGGAAGCCTGATGGTGTGTGAAGTTAGTGAGCCAAATGGAGTTGTTCTCCCACAAGAACAACTCGGCTGATCCTTCTTCAATATGCCCTTCACCAACATGCAGTGTTTCCTTAATTGAATTAGCTCTCACACCAATATTTGCGTCTAGAGCCTTTGCATTGAAGGCTATCTGAAAATGGCTGTGGCGCTGAAGTTGCCTGTGAATGTGGAGTTGGTGGCATGTGAAACCCGCATGTGGAGCATTCGTTTGTGTGGGATGCTCACCAAGCTTCATTTCAGTTATAAGGCTCTCAAAGGGCACTAAGCATAGAGTGTGAAAACTGAGTTTCCTTGAGAGCTGCTTGGAAGCCTGATGGTTTGTGAAGTTAGTGAGCCAAATGGAGTTGTTCTCCCACAAGAACCACTCGGCTGATCCTTCTTCAATATGCCCTTCACCAACATGCAGTGTTTCCTTGATTGAATTAGCTCTCACACCAAGATTTGCGTCTAGAGTCTTTGCATTGAGGGCTATCTGAAAACGGCTGTGGCGCTGAAGTTGCCTGTGAATGTGGAGTTGGTGGCATGTGAAACCCGCATGTGGAGCATTCGTTTGTGTGGGATGCTCACCAAGCTTCATTTCAGTTAAAAGGCTCTCAAAGGGCACTAAGCATAGAGTGTGAAAACTGAGTTTCCTTGAGAGCTGCTTGGAAGCCTGATGGTGTGTGAAGTTAGTGAGCCAAATGGGGTTGTTCTCCCACAAGGACCATTCGGCTGATCCTTCTTCAATATGCCCTTCACCAACATGCATTGTTTCCTTGATTGAATTAGCTCTCACAGAAATATTTGCGTCTAGAGCCTTTGCATTGAGGGCTATGTGAAAACGGCTGTGGCGCTGAAGTTGCCTGTGAATGTGGAGTTGGTGGCATGTGAAACCCGCATGTGGAGCATTCGGTTGTGTGGGATGCTCACCAAGCATCATTTCAGTGCTAGGCACTCAAAGGGCACTAAGCATAGAGTGTGAAAACTGAGTTTCCTTGAGAGCTGCCTGGAAGCCAGATGGTGTGTGAAGTTAGTGAGCCAAATGGAGTTGTTCTCCCACAAGAACCACTCGGCTGATCCTTCCTCAATATGCCCTTCACCAACATGCAGTGTTTCCTTGATTGAATTAGCTCTCACACCAATATTTGCGTCTAGAGCCTTTGCATTGAGGGCTATCTGAAAACGGCTGTGGCGCTGAAGTTGCCTGAGAATGTGGAGTTGGTGGCATGTGAAACCCGCATGTGGAGCATTCGTTTGTGTGGGATGCTCTACCAGGTTCATTCCTAGATAATGCACTCAAAGGGCACTAAGCATAGAGTGTGAAAACTGAGTTTCCTTGAGAGCTGCTTGGAAGCCTGATGGTGTGTGAAGTTAGTGAGCCAAATGGAGTTGTTCTCCCACAAGAACAACTCGGCTGATCCTTCTTCAATATGCCCTTCACCAACATGCAGTGTTTCCTTGATTGAATTAGCTCTCACACCAATATTTGCTTCTAGAGCCTTTGCATTGAGGGCTATCTGAAAACGGCTGTGGCGCTGAAGTTGCCAGAGAATGTGGAGTTGGTGGCATGTGAAACCCGCATGTGGAGCATTCGTTTGTGTGGGATGCTCACCAAGCTTCATTTCTAGATAATGCACTCAAAGGGCACTAAGCATAGAGTGAGAAAACTGAGTTTCCTTGAGAGCTGCTTGGAAGCCTGATGGTGTGTGATGTTAGTGAGCCAAATGGGGTTGTTCTCCCACAAGAACCATTCGGCTGATCCTTCTTCAATACGCCCTTCACCAAAATGCAGTGTTTCCTTGATTGAATTAGCTCTCACACCAATATTTGCGTCTAGAGCCTTTGCATTGAGGGCTATCTGAAAACGGCTGTGGCGCTGAAGTTGCCTGTGAATGTGGAGTTAATGGCAAGTGAAACCCGCATGTGGAGCATTCGTTTGTGTGGGATGCTCTAAAAGGTTCATTCCTAGATAATGCACTCAAAGGGCACTAAGCATAGAGTGTGAAAACTGAGTTTCCTTGAGAGCTGCTTGGAAGCCTGATGGTGTGTGAAGTTAGTGAGCCAAATGGAGTTGTTCTCCCACAAGAACCACTCGGCTGATCCTTCTTCAATATGCCCTTCACCATCTTGCAGTGTTTCCTTGATTGAATTAACACTCACACCAATATTTACGTCTAGATCCTTAATAATGAGGGCTATCTGAAAACGGCTGTGGCGCTGAAGTTGCCTGTGAATGTGGAGTTGGTGGCATGTGAAACCCGCATGTGGAGCATTCGTTTGTGTGGGATGCTCACCAAGCTTCCTTTCAGAGCTAGGCACTCAAAGGGCACTAAGCATAGAGTGTGAAAACTGAGTTTCCTTGAGAGCTGCTTGGAAGCCTGATGGTGTGTGAAGTTAGTGAGCCAAATGGAGTTGTTCTCCCACAAGAACAACTCGGCTGATCCTTCTTCAATATGCCCTTCACCAACATGAAGTGTTTCCTTAATTGAATTAGCTCTCACACCAATATTTGCGTCTAGAGCCTTTGCATTGAAGGCTATCTGAAAATGGCTGTGGCGCTGAAGTTGCCTGTGAATGTGGAGTTGATGGCATGTGAAACCCGCATGTGGAGCATTCGTTTGTGTGGGATGCTCACCAAGCTTCATTTCAGTTAAAAGGCTCTCAAAGGGCACTAAGCATAGAGTGTGAAAACTGAGTTTCCTTGAGAGCTGCTTGGAAGCCTGATGGTGTGTGAAGTTAGTGAGCCAAATGGAGTTGTTCTCCCACAAGAACCACTCGGCTGATTCTTCTTCAATATGCCCTTCACCAACATGCAGTGTTTCCTTGATTGAATTAGCTCTCACAGCAATATTTGCGTCTAGAGCCTTTGCATTGAGGGCTATCTGAAAACGGCTGTGGCTCTGAAGTTGCCTGTGAATGTGGAGTTGGTGGCATGTGAAACCCGCATGTGGAGCATTCGTTTGTGTGGGATGCTCACCAAGCTTCCTTTCAGAGCTAGGCACTCAAAGGGCACTAAGCATAGAGTGTGAAAACTGAGTTTCCTTGAGAGCTGCTTGGAAGCCTGATGGTGTGTGAAGTTAGTGAGCCAAATGGAGTTGTTCTGCCACAAGAACCACTCGGCTGATCCTTCTTCAATATGCCATTCACCAACATGCAGTGTTTCCTTGATTGAATTAGCTCTCACACCAATATTTGCTTCTAGAGCCTTTGCATTGAGGGCTATCTGAAAACGGCTGTGGCGCTGAAGTTGCCTGTGAATGTGGAGTTAATGGCAAGTGAAACCCGCATGTGGAGCATTCGTTTGTGTGGGATGCTCTAAAAGGTTCATTCCTAGATAATGCACTCAAAGGGCACTAAGCATAGAGTGTGAAAACTGAGTTTCCTTGAGAGCTGCTTGGAAGCCTGATGGTGTGTGAAGTTAGTGAGCCAAATGGAGTTGTTCTCCCACAAGAACAACTCGGCTGATCCTTCTTCAATATGCCCTTCACTAACATGAAGTGTTTCCTTAATTGAATTAGCTCTCACACCAATATTTGCGTCTAGAGCCTTTGCATTGAAGGCTATCTGAAAATGGCTGTGGCGCTGAAGTTGCCTGTGAATGTGGAGTTGATGGCATGTGAAACCCGCATGTGGAGCATTCGTTTGTGTGGGATGCTCACCAAGCTTCCTTTCAGAGCTAGGCACTCAAAGGGCACTAAGCATAGAGTGTGAAAACTGAGTTTCCTTGTGAGCTGCTTGGAAGCCTGATGGTGTGTGAAGTTAGTGAGCCAAATGGAGTTGTTCTCCCACAAGAACAACTCGGCTGATCCTTCTTCAATATGCCCTTCACCAACATGAAGTGTTTCCTTAATTGAATTAGCTCTCACACCAATATTTGCGTCTAGAGCCTTTGCATTGAAGGCTATCTGAAAATGGCTGTGGCGCTGAAGTTGCCTGTGAATGTGGAGTTGATGGCATGTGAAACCCGCATGTGGAGCATTCGTTTGTGTGGGATGCTCACCAAGCTTCATTTCAGTTAAAAGGCTCTCAAAGGGCACTAAGCATAGAGTGTGAAAACTGAGTTTCCTTGAGAGCTGCTTGGAAGCCTGATGGTGTGTGAAGTTAGTGAGCCAAATGGAGTTGTTCTCCCACAAGAACCACTCGGCTGATTCTTCTTCAATATGCCCTTCACCAACATGCAGTGTTTCCTTGATTGAATTAGCTCTCACAGCAATATTTGCGTCTAGAGCCTTTGCATTGAGGGCTATCTGAAAACGGCTGTGGCTCTGTAGTTGCCTGTGAATGTGGAGTTGGTGGCATGTGAAACCCGCATGTGGAGCATTCGTTTGTGTGGGATGCTCACCAAGCTTCCTTTCAGAGCTAGGCACTCAAAGGGCACTAAGCATAGAGTGTGAAAACTGAGTTTCCTTGAAAGCTGCTTGGAAGCCTGATGGTGTGTGAAGTTAGTGAGCCAAATGGAGTTGTTCTCCCACAAGAACCACTCGGCTGATCCTTCTTCAATATGCCCTTCACCAACATGCAGTGTTTCCTTGATTGAATTAGCTCTCACACCAATATTTGCGTCTAGAGCCTTTGCATTGAGGGCTATCTGAAAACGGCTGTGGCGCTGAAGTTGCCTGTGAATGTGGAGTTGGTGGAATGTGAAACCTGCATGTGGAGCATTCGTTTGTGTGGGATGCTCTACCAGGTTCATTCCTAGATAATGCACTCAAAGGGCACTAAGCATAGAGTGTGAATACTGAGTTTCCTTGAGAGCTGCTTGGAAGCCTGATGGTGTGTGAAGTAAGTGAGCCAAATGGAGTTGATCTCCCACAAGAACCACTCGGCTGATCCTTCTTCAATATGCCCTTCTCCATCATGCAGTGTTTCCTTGATTGAATTAACTCTCACACCAATATTTACATCTAGATCCTTAATATTGAGGGCTATCTGAAAACGGCTGTGGCGCTGAAGTTGCCTGTGAATGTGGAGTTGGTGGCATGTGAAACCCGCATGTGGAGCATTCGTTTGTGTGGGATGCTCACCAAGCTTCATTTCAGTGCTAGGCACTCAAAGGGCACTAAGCATAGAGTGTGAAAACCGAGTTTCCTTGAGAGCTGCTTGGAAGCCTGATGGTGTGTGAAGTTAGTGAGCCAAATGGAGTTGTTCTCCCACAAGAACAACTCGGCTGATCCTTCTTCAATATGCCCTTCACCAACATGCAGTGTTTCCTTAATTGAATTAGCTCTCACACCAATATTTGCGTCTAGAGCCTTTGCATTGAAGGCTATCTGAAAATGGCTGTGGCGCTGAAGTTGCCTGTGAATGTGGAGTTGGTGGCATGTGAAACCCGCATGTGGAGCATTCGTTTGTGTGGGATGCTCACCAAGCTTCACTTCAGTCCTAGGCACTGATCGGGCACTAAGCATAGAGTGTGAAAACTGAGTTTCCTTGAGAGCTGCTTGGAAGCCTGATGGTGTGTGAAGTTAGTGAGCCAAATGGAGTTGTTCTCCCACAAGAACCACTCGGCTGATCCTTCTTCAATATGCCCTTCACCATCTTGCAGTGTTTCCTTGATTGAATTAGCTCTCACACCAATATTTGCGTCTAGAGCCTTTGCATTGAGGGCTATCTAAAAACGGCTGTGAGACATAGATATGCACACAATAGTAGTGGGTGACCTTAACACCCCACTAACAACAATAGACAGATCAACAAAACAAAAACTCAACAAAGAAACAACAGAGCTAATACAAACAATAGAACAACTGGACTTGGTTGACATTTATAGAACTTTTTATCCTAAGGCCACAGATTATACATTTTTTTCAGCAGTACATGGCACCTTCTCCAGGATCGACCACATGATAGGACACAAAGCAAATCTAAGTAACTTCAAAAAGATAGGAATCATACAATGTACCCTCTCAGACCACCACGGAATGAAACTGGAAATCAGCAATTCAAAATGCCCAAGGAAATACAGAAATTCTTGGAGGTTGAACAATATGCTATTGAACGAACAATGGGTCAGAGAAGAAATTAAAGATGAGATCAAAAAATTTATGGAAACCAATGAAAACTCTGACACAACATTCCAAAACTTGTGGGACACAGCCAAAGCAGTGCTACGGGGTAAATTCATCGCAATTGGAGCTCATGTCAAGGCCCAAGCGAGGCGCCAAATGCAGGAACTAACCACACACCTCCAGGAATTGGAGAAGCAACAGCAGATGAGCCCCACACACAACAAGAAACAAGAAATCATCAAAACAAGGGAGGAAATCAACCAGATAGAAATAAAAAAAAAACCATACACAAAATCAATGAATCAAAAAGCTGGTTTTTTGAAAAGATAAACAAAATAGACACCCCGTTGGCCCGACTGACAAAGAAAAAACAAGAGAAAGCAAGAATTAACAGCATCAAAGATGACAAAGGCAACATAACAACAAACATTGCAACCATTAAGAACATAATTAGAAATTACTACAAAGCACTGTACTCCAACAAATCAGATGACCATCAAGAAATGGAAAAGTTCTTAGATTTATACAACCTGCCAAAACTTAGCCCAGAGGCAACAAATGACCTGAACAAGCCCATAACTGAAGCAGAGATTGAATCAGTGATTAAAGAACTCCCAACAAAGAAAAGCCCAGGTCCAGACGGCTTCACTACAGAATTCTACAAAACATTCCGAACAGAACTAACCCCAATCCTCTACAAACTCTTCAATATAATAGAAAAGGAAGCGACCCTTCCAAACTCATTCTATGAAGCCAACATTACCTTAATCCCAAAACCAGACAGAGATCCTACAGAGAAAGAAAACTACAGACCTATCTCTCTGATGAACATTGATGCTAAGATACTCAACAAAATCCTAGCCAATAGAATTCAAAAAATCATCCGACAGATCATTCATCCGGATCAAGTAGGATTCATCCCTGGAATGCAGGGATGGTTCAACATAAGGAAATCCATAAATGTGATACACCACATCCAAAAACTGAAAAACAAGAATCACATGATAGTATCAATAGACGCTGAAAAAGCTTTTGACAAAATCCAACACCACTTCCTGCTAAAAACCCTAACCAAAGTAGGCATAGATGGAAAAATCCACAACATAATCAAAGCAATATATGAAAAACCCAACGCCAGCATCATACTGAATGGAGAAAAACTGGAACCCTTCCCACTAAGAACTGGAACAAGACAGGGATGTCCACTTTCTCCACTGCTATTCAACATAGTCCTAGAGGTACTTGCTGAGGCCATAAGACAAGAAAAAGAAATCAAAGGAATCCAAATTGGAAATGAAGAAGTCAAACTTTCACTATACGCAGATGACATGATTCTTTACATAGAAGAGCCAAGAGGCTCAACACAGAGACTCCTAGAACTTATACGAGAGTTTGGTAGTGTGGCAGGGTACAAAATTAATGAACAGAAATCAACAGCCATAGTGTATGCAAACAACCCCAAGTTGGAAAAAGATCTAAGCAGCAAAATACCATTCAAAATAACAGAGAAAAGTATGAGGTATCTGGGAATTAACCTAACCAAAAATGTAGGAGACCTATTTGAGGAAAACTACAAACCACTTAAAAAAGAAATTGAAGAAGACCTCAAAAGATGGAGTAACATCCCATGCTCCTGGATAGGTAAAATCAATATCATTAAAATGTCTATATTGCCAAAGGCGATATATACATTCAACGCAATTCCAATCAAACTGCCCAAAACATTCTTCATGGAACTGGAAACAATGATCCAAAAGTTCATCTGGAAGCACAAAAAACCACGAATAGCCAGAACCATCCTGAAGAACAGGAAGTTAGCAGGGGGAATCACAGTTCCAGACCTCTGGACATACTATGGGGCAGTGGTTATCAAAACAGCGTGGTACTGGCACAAAGATAGAGAGGAAGATCAATGGAGCAGAATAGAATCACCAGACAGTAATCCACATAGATACAGTCAATTAATCTTTGACAAAAAGACAGACAACAATCCAAGCAAATGGGAAGGTCTGTTCAATAAATGCTGTTGGGACAACTGGTTGATAGCCTGCAGAAACAAAAAGATAGACCCACATCTCTCACCATACACTAAGATCAAATCTAAATGGATAAAAGACCTAAACCTACATCCAGAAACCTTGAAACTGTTGGAAGAAAATGTTGGAAACACACTGCAACACTTAGGAGTAGGCCCTCACTTCCTAAAAAAGACTCCAAATGCAGTAGAAATCGAGACCAAAATAAACAATTGGGACCTCATCAAACTAAGAAGCTTCTGTACAGCTAGAGAAACAATCAACAAAGTAAAAAAGCAACCCACAGAATGGGAGAAGATCTTTGCGCACGACATAGGTGACAGAGGGCTAATTTCCAGAATATACAAAGAACTACAAAACAACCAAAATGTCAAAACAAACAATCCACTCAAGAAATGGGCACAGGAAATGGGCAGACATTTCACAAAGGAACAAACCCAAATGGCAAACAAGCATATGAAAAAATGCTCAAGCTCCCTGGCAATAAGGGAAATCCAAATGAAGACAACCTTGAGGTACCACCTAACTCCAGTAAGGATGGCACACATACGTAATACCACCAACACTTGTTGGCGAGGATGTGGGGAAAAGGGAACCCTTCTCCACTGCTGGTGGGACTGCAGATTGGTACAGCCTCTATGGGAATCAGTTTGGCGAATACTCAAACAACTGAAAATCAACATGCCATATGATCCAGCAATAGCACTCCTAGGGATATATCCAAAACATCTCCTACTCAAGAAACCAACATGCACGTCAATGTTCATAGCAGCACAATCTACAATCGCAAAAACCTGGAAGCAGCCAAAATGCCCATCAGTAGAGGACTGGATAAGGAAGCTATGGTTCATCTACTCTATGGAATACTACTCAGCTATTAAAAAAAACGAAATGCAGTTCTTTGTGGACAAATGGGCCCGACTGGAATCCATCATGCTAAGAGAAATGAACCAATCCCAAAAGGTTAAATACCACATGTTTGCCTTAATCTGAGATGAAAAGATGACAACCTGATAGTACCTGTATATTGTAATATTATTGCAATCTCTAACAACCTGTATCCAATACAATAAGATAATGCGATATAATCTATAAACCAACAATTAATGTCAGAATACTTAAGATATACATCGAAAAACTGTAAAACCTACTATACCCTCAATACGTTATGTTAATCTTTCAGGACCATAAAAAGAGTGAGGAAAAAGTATAATATAGCCTATCATGATCAAATCTGGTAATTCATAGACAACAGACTCAAAGCAGCACTAAACAATAGTAAAACTACTATACCAATGCATGAGGGGGGAATCGGGTGCGATCCTGACAACCTCTTAACAGGAGGTCATGTGCGTGGAGCAGGGGGGCACTCCAGGGTAGAGCAGATGGCAAGGAGAAAGCCTGGATCCCAACCATGAAGACTCCCAGACCTTCACCACAAACTGTTAATACGAGCAACAAGGACTATATCCCAACTGCCAAGGAGGCCACAGGGAATTGGATGCCCTCGGAGGCCGAGTACTCTGAGGTCACCCACCCCTAACCGGAGCTCCCGCAGGGGATGGAAGAAGTCCAAACACTACCGCGCAGAAACCAACGTCATCGGAAAGACAACCAGAAGCCCTGAGCGGTCCGCAGAAACAGAAGAACAATAAACGTCCTTCTGGACCAGGGAGGAGAGCTTTCTCTGGTTCGAGCCTGGCTCCACCTCTGGACCCCCACCCTCCCTCGCAATGACCATTGGGATCGCTCTGAAAACCCCTCATAGCAAACAATCATACAAACTAAAAAAACCTAAAATAAATAGACAAACAACAAAAAGTAGAGCTTGAAATCTGACAGGAAAGAGCTGGCATGGATTGGCTAATGCCTCGCTGGGTAGGACACAAAGATTAGTCACTCCTTACCATGGTGTTGGGGACTTTCCTGCACACCCCCCCCCAAAAAAAAAAAATGTTCTGCACCTTAACTGCTGACAAATGTCTTGTTAGAGTTACAAGCCAGTCTAGATTATCCTAAAATCTGCCAAGATCAGTAAAATTATACTTCAACACAACAAATGGATAAATACTAAAATGAAATAGACACGAGACAGCTTAATGGTACCTTATAGCCATTTTAAGGTATATAGCAGCCGGTCCTGTATATAAACTAAAATTGAAATGTCAATGAGATAATCATAGGTTGTGGTTAAGAACTTGCTTCTTTTTTTTTTTTTTTTTTTTGTTTGTTTTATTTTGTTTTTTTTAACATACTGGTTACGCAAAACCTTGTCAATTCCATAATGTTACAAATTGCTGTTAATGTTATATTGAGAGTCTTAATTGACTGGGATGATATGCTACCAGCTCTGACTTTGGACCAGAAATGGTCTCCCCAACAAACTGTTCAACCCATCTGGACAATGAGTAGCTGGACTCTATGCTGGTATATGTTTGCAAGGAAAGAATCTTGATGGAATTTGAACTGTAATACTGCATCAAGGTGGAGGAATCCACCGGGGGGAGGGGTGTGGGGGAGGGGTGGGGGGATTCCCAGAGCATATGAAACTGTCACATAATGCATAATAATTAATAAAAAAAATTAAAAAAAAAAAAAAAAAAAACGGCTGTGGTGCTGAAGTTGCCTGTGAATGTGGAGTTGGTGGCATGTGAAACCCGCATGTGGAGCATTCGTTTGTGTGGGATGCTCACCAAGCTTCATTTCAGTTATAAGGCTCTCAAAGGGCACTAAGCATAGAGTGTGAAAACTGAGTTTCCTTGAGAGCTGCTTAGAAGCCTGATGGTTTGTGAAGTTAGTGAGGCAAATGGAGTTGTTCTCCCACAAGAACCACTCGGCTGATCCTTCTTCAATATGCCCTTCACCAACATGCAGTGTTTCCTTGATTGAATTAGCTCTCACACCAAGATTTGCGTCTAGAGTCTTTGCATTGAGGGCTATCTGAAAACGGCTGTGGCGCTGAAGTTGCCTGTGAATGTGGAGTTGGTGGCATGTGAAACCCGCATGTGGAGCATTCGTTTGTGTGGGATGCTCACCAAGCTTCATTTCAGTTAAAAGGCTCTCAAAGGGCACTAAGCATAGAGTGGTGAAAAACTGAGTTTCCTTGAGAGCTGCTTGGAAGCCTGATGGTGTGTGAAGTTAGTGAGCCAAATGGGGTTGTTCTCCCACAAGGACCATTCGGCTGATCCTTCTTCAATATGCCCTTCACCAACATGCATTGTTTCCTTGATTGAATTAGCTCTCACAGCAATATTTGCGTCTAGAGCCTTTGCATTGAGGGCTATGTGAAAACAGCTGTGGCGCTGAAGTTGCCTGTGAATGTGGAGTTGGTGGCATGTGAAACCCGCATGTGGAGCATTCGTTTGTGTGGGATGCTCACCAAGCTTCATTTCAGTGCTAGGGACTCAAAGGGCACTAAGCATAGAGTGTGAAAACTGAGTTTCCTTGAGAGCTGCCTGGAAGCCTGATGGTGTGTGAAGTTAGTGAGCCAAATGGAGTTGTTCTCCCACAAGAACCACTCGGCTGATCCTTCTTCCATATGCCCTTCACCAACATGCAGTGTTTCCTTGATTGAATTAGCTCTCACACCAATATTTGCGTCTAGAGCCTTTGCATTGAGGGCTATCTGAAAACGGCTGTGGCGCTGAAGTTGCCTGAGAATGTGGAGTTGGTGGCATGTGAAACCCGCATGTGGAGCATTCATTTGTGTGGGATGCTCTACCAGGTTCATTCCTAGATAATGCACTCAAAGGGCACTAAGCATAGAGTGAGAAAACTGAGTTTCCTTGAGAGCTGCTTGGAAGCCTGATGGTGTGTGAAGTTAGTGAGCCAAATGGGGTTGTTCTCCCACAAGAACCATTCGGCTGATCCTTCTTCAATATGCCCTTCACCAAAATGCAGTGTTTCCTTGATTGAATTAGCTCTCACACCAATATTTGCGTCTAGAGCCTTTGCATTGAGGGCTATCTGAAAACGGCTGTGGCGCTGAAGTTGCCTGTGAATGTGGAGTTGGTGGCATGTGAAACCCGCATGTGGAGCATTCGTTTGTGTGGGATGCTCACCAAGCTTCCTTTCAGAGCTAGGTACTCAAAGGGCACTAAGCATAGAGTGTGAAAACTGAGTTTCCTTGAGAGCTGCTTGGAAGCCTGAAGGTGTGTGAAGTTAGTGAGCCAAATGGAGTTGTTCTCCCACAAGAACCACTCGGCTGATCCTTCTTCAATATGCCCTTCATAACATGCAGTGTTTCCTTGATTGAATTAGCTCTCACACCAATATTTGCGTCTAGAGCCTTTGCATTGAGGGCTATGTGAAAACGGCTGTGGCTCTGAAGTTGCCTGTGAATGTGGAGTTGGTGGCATGTGAAACCCGCATGTGGAGCATTCGTTTGTGTGGGATGCTCACGAAGCTTCCTTTCAGAGCTAGGCACTCAAAGGGCACTAAGCATAGAGTGTGAAAACTGAGTTTCCTTGAGAGCTGCTTGGAAGCCTGATGGTGTGTGAAGTTAGTGAGCCAAATGGAGTTGTTCTCCCACAAGAACCACTCGGCTGATCCTTCTTCAATATGCCCTTCACCAACATGCAGTGTTTCCTTGATTGAATTAGCTCTCACACCAAGATTTGCGTCTAGAGCCTTTGCATTGAGGGCTATGTGAAAACGGCTGTGGCGCTGAAGTTGCCTGTGAATGTGGAGTTGGTGGCATGTGAAACCCGCATGTGGAGCATTCGTTTGTGTGGGATGCTCACCAAGCTTCATTTCAGTGCTAGGCACTCAAAGGGCACTAAGCATAGAGTGTGAAAACTGAGTTTCCTTGAGAGCTGCTTGGAAGCCTGATGGTGTGTGAAGTTAGTGAGCCAAATGGAGTTGTTCTCCCACAAGAACCACTCGGCTGATCCTTCTTCCATATGCCCTTCACCAACATGCAGTGTTTCCTTGATTGAATTAGCTCTCACACCAATATTTGAGTCTAGAGCCTTTGCATTGAGGGCTATCTGAAAACGGCTGTGGCGCTGAAGTTGCCTGTGAATGTGGAGTTGGTGGCATGTGAAACCCGCATGTGGAGCATTCGTTTGTGTGGGATGCTCTACCAGGTTCATTCCTAGATAATGCACTCAAAGTGCACTAATCATAGAGTGTGAAAACTGAGTTTCCTTGAGAGCTGCTTGGAAGCCTGATGGTGTGTGAAGTTAGTGAGCCAAATGGAGTTGTTCTCCCACAAGAACCACTCGGCTGATCCTTCTTCAATATGCCCTTCACCAACATGCAGTGTTTCCTTGATTGAATTAGCTCTCACACCAATATTTGCGTCTAGAGCCTTTGCATTGAGGGCTATCTAAAAACGGCTGTGGCGCTGAAGTTGCCTGTGAATGTGGAGTTGGTGGCATGTGAAACCCGCATGTGGAGCATTCGTTTGTGTGGGATGCTCTACCAGGTTCATTTCAGTCCTAGGCACTCAAAGGGCACTAAGCATAGAGTGTGAAAACTGAGTTTCCTTGAGAGCTGCTTGGAAGCCTGATGGTGTGTGAAGTTAGTGAGCCAAATGGAGTTGTTCTCCCACAAGAACCACTCGGCTGATCCTTCTTCAATATGCCCTTCACCAACATGCAGTGTTTCCTTGTTTCAATTAACACTCACACCAATATTTGCGTCTAGAGCCTTTGCATTGAGGGCTATCTGAAAACGGCTGTGGCGCTGAAGTTGCCTGTGAATGTGGAGTTGGTGGCATGTGAAACCCGCATGTGGAGCATTCGTTTGTGTGGGATGCTCACCAAGCTTCATTTCAGTCCTAGGCACTCAAAGGGCACTAAGCATAGTGTGAAAACTGAGTTTCCTTGAGAGCTGCTTGGAAGCCTGATGGTGTGTGAAGTTAGTGAGCCAAATGGAGTTGTTCTCCCACAAGAACCACTCGGCTGATCCTTCTTCAATATGCCCTTCACCAACATGCAGTGTTTCCTTGATTGAATTAGCTCTCACACCAATATTTGCGTCTAGAGCCTTTGCATTGAGGGCTATCTGAAAACGGCTGTGGCGCTGAAGTTGCCTGTGAATGTGGAGTTGGTGGCATGTGAAACCCGCATGTGGAGCATTCGTTTGTGTGGGATGCTCACCAAGCTTCATTTCAGTTATAAGGCTCTCAAAGGGCACTAAGAATAGAGTGTGAAAACTGAGTTTCCTTGAGAGCTGCTTGGAAGCCTGATGGTTTGTGAAGTTAGTGAGCCAAATGGAGTTGTTCTCCCACAAGAACCACTCAGCTGATTCTTATTCAATATGCCCTTCACCAACATGCAGTGTTTCCTTGATTGAATTAGCTCTCACACCAATATTTGCGTCTAGAGCCTTTGCATTGAGGGCTATCTGAAAATGGCTGTGGCGCTGAAGTTGCCTGTGAATGTGGAGTTGGTGGCATGTGAAACCCGCATGTGGAGCATTCGTTTGTGTGGGATGCTCTACCAAGTTTCATTCCTAGATAATTCACTGAAATGGCACTAAGCATAGAGTGTGAAAACTGAGTTTCCTTGAGAGCTGCTTGGAAGCCTGATGGTGTGTGAAGTTAGTGAGCCAAATGGAGTTGTTCTCCCACAAGAACCACTCGGCTGATCCTTCTTCAATATGCCCTTCACCAACATGCAGTGTTTCCTTAATTGAATTAGCTCTCACACCAATATTTGCGTCTAGAGCCTTTGCATTGAGGGCTATCTGAAAACGGCTGTGGCGCTGAAGTTGCCTGTGAATGTGGAGTTGGTGGCATGTGAAACCCGCATGTGGAGCATTCGTTTGTGTGGGATGCTCAACCAAGCTTCATTTCAGTGCTAGGCACTCAAAGGGCACTAAGAATAGAGTGTGAAAACTGAGTTTCCTTGAGAGCTGCTTGGAAGCCTGATGGTGTGTGAAGTTAGTGAGGCAAATGGAGTTGTTCTCCCACAAGAACCACTTGGCTGATCCTTCTTCAATATGCCCTTCACCAACATGCAGTGTTTCCTTGATTCAATTAACACTCACACCAATATTTACGTCTAGAGCCTTTGCATTGAGGGCTATCTGAAAACGGCTGTGGCTCTGAAGTTGCCTGTGAATGTGGAGTTGGTGGCATGTGAAACCAGCATGTGGAGCATTCGTTTGTGTGGGATGCTCACCAAGCTTCATTTCAGTTAAAAGGCTCTCAAGGGCACTAAGCATAGAGTGTGAAAACTGAGTTTCCTTAAGAGCTGCTTGGAAGCCTGATGGTGTGTGAAGTTAGTGAGCCAAATGGAGTTGTTCTCCCACAAGAACCACTCGGCTGATCCTTCTTCCATATGCCCTTCACCAACATGCAGTGTTTCCTTGATTGAATTAGCTCTCACACCAATATTTGCGTCTAGAGCCTTTGCATTGAGGGCTATGTGAAAACGGCTGTGGCGCTGAAGTTGCCTGTGAATGTGGAGTTAATGGCAAGTGAAACCCGCATGTGGAGCATTCGTTTGTGTGGGATGCTCTACCAGGTTCATTCCTAGATAATGCACTCAAAGGGCACTAAGCATAGAGTGTGAAAACTGAGTTTCCTTGAGAGCTGCTTGGAAGCCTGATGGTGTGTGAAGTTAGTGAGCCAAATGGAGTTGTTCTCCCACAAGAACCACTCGGCTGATCCTTCTTCAATATGCACTTCAGCAACATGCAGTGTTTCCTTGATTGAATTAGCTCTCACACCAATATTTACGTCTAGAACCTTTATATTGAGGGCTATCTGAAAACGGCTGTGGCGCTGAAGTTGCCTGTGAATGTGGAGTTGGTGGCATGTGAAACCCGCATGTGGAGCATTCGTTTGTGTGGGATGCTCTACCAGGTTCATTCCTAGATAATGCACTCAAAGTGCACTAATCATAGAGTGTGAAAACTGAGTTTCCTTGAGAGCTGCTTGGAAGCCTGATGGTGTGTGAAGTTAGTGAGCCAAATGGAGTTGTTCTCCCACAAGAACCACTCGGCTGATCCTTCTTCAATATGCCCTTCACCAACATGCAGTGTTTCCTTGATTGAATTAGCTCTCACACCAATATTTGCGTCTAGAGCCTTTGCATTGAGGGCTATCTAAAAACGGCTGTGGCGCTGAAGTTGCCTGTGAATGTGGAGTTGGTGGCATGTGAAACCCGCATGTGGAGCATTCGTTTGTGTGGGATGCTCTACCAGGTTCATTTCAGTCCTAGGCACTCAAAGGGCACTAAGCATAGAGTGTGAAAACTGAGTTTCCTTGAGAGCTGCTTGGAAGCCTGATGGTGTGTGAAGTTAGTGAGCCAAATGGAGTTGTTCTCCCACAAGAACCACTCGGCTGATCCTTCTTCAATATGCCCTTCACCAACATGCAGTGTTTCCTTGTTTCAATTAACACTCACACCAATATTTGCGTCTAGAGCCTTTGCATTGAGGGCTATCTGAAAACGGCTGTGGCGCTGAAGTTGCCTGTGAATGTGGAGTTGGTGGCATGTGAAACCCGCATGTGGAGCATTCGTTTGTGTGGGATGCTCACCAAGCTTCATTTCAGTCCTAGGCACTCAAAGGGCACTAAGCATAGTGTGAAAACTGAGTTTCCTTGAGAGCTGCTTGGAAGCCTGATGGTGTGTGAAGTTAGTGAGCCAAATGGAGTTGTTCTCCCACAAGAACCACTCGGCTGATCCTTCTTCAATATGCCCTTCACCAACATGCAGTGTTTCCTTGATTGAATTAGCTCTCACACCAATATTTGCGTCTAGAGCCTTTGCATTGAGGGCTATGTGAAAACGGCTGTGGCGCTGAAGTTGCCTGTGAATGTGGAGTTGGTGGCATGTGAAACCCGCATGTGGAGCATTCGTTTGTGTGGGATGCTCACCAAGCTTCATTTCAGTTATAAGGCTCTCAAAGGGCACTAAGAATAGAGTGTGAAAACTGAGTTTCCTTGAGAGCTGCTTGGAAGCCTGATGGTTTGTGAAGTTAGTGAGCCAAATGGAGTTGTTCTCCCACAAGAACCACTCAGCTGATTCTTATTCAATATGCCCTTCACCAACATGCAGTGTTTCGTTAATTGAATTAGCTCTCACACCAATATTTGCGTCTAGAGCCTTTGCATTGAGGGCTATCTGAAAATGGCTGTGGCGCTGAAGTTGCCTGTGAATGTGGAGTTGGTGGCATGTGAAACCCGCATGTGGAGCATTCGTTTGTGTGGGATGCTCTACCAAGTTTCATTCCTAGATAATTCACTGAAATGGCACTAAGCATAGAGTGTGAAAACTGAGTTTCCTTGAGAGCTGCTTGGAAGCCTGATGGTGTGTGAAGTTAGTGAGCCAAATGGAGTTGTTCTCCCACAAGAACCACTCGGCTGATCCTTCTTCAATATGCCCTTCACCAACATGCAGTGTTTCCTTAATTGAATTAGCTCTCACACCAATATTTGCGTCTAGAGCCTTTGCATTGAGGGCTATCTGAAAACGGCTGTGGCGCTGAAGTTGCCTGTGAATGTGGAGTTGGTGGCATGTGAAACCCGCATGTGGAGCATTCGTTTGTGTGGGATGCTCAACCAAGCTTCATTTCAGTGCTAGGCACTCAAAGGGCACTAAGCATAGAGTGTGAATACTGAGTTTCCTTGAGAGCTGCTTGGAAGCCTGATGGTGTGTGAAGTTAGTGAGGCAAATGGAGTTGTTCTCCCACAAGAACCACTTGGCTGATCCTTCTTCAATATGCCCTTCACCAACATGCAGTGTTTCCTTGATTCAATTAACACTCACACCAATATTTACGTCTAGAGCCTTTGCATTGAGGGCTATCTGAAAACGGCTGTGGCTCTGAAGTTGCCTGTGAATGTGGAGTTGGTGGCATGTGAAACCAGCATGTGGAGCATTCGTTTGTGTGGGATGCTCACCAAGCTTCATTTCAGTTAAAAGGCTCTCAAGGGCACTAAGCATAGAGTGTGAAAACTGAGTTTCCTTAAGAGCTGCTTGGAAGCCTGATGGTGTGTGAAGTTAGTGAGCCAAATGGAGTTGTTCTCCCACAAGAACCACTCGGCTGATCCTTCTTCCATATGCCCTTCACCAACATGCAGTGTTTCCTTGATTGAATTAGCTCTCACACCAATATTTGCGTCTAGAGCCTTTGCATTGAGGGCTATGTGAAAACGGCTGTGGCGCTGAAGTTGCCTGTGAATGTGGAGTTAATGGCAAGTGAAACCCGCATGTGGAGCATTCGTTTGTGTGGGATGCTCTACCAGGTTCATTCCTAGATAATGCACTCAAAGGGCACTAAGCATAGAGTGTGAAAACTGAGTTTCCTTGAGAGCTGCTTGGAAGCCTGATGGTGTGTGAAGTTAGTGAGCCAAATGGAGTTGTTCTCCCACAAGAACCACTCGGCTGATCCTTCTTCAATATGCACTTCAGCAACATGCAGTGTTTCCTTGATTGAATTAGCTCTCACACCAATATTTACGTCTAGAACCTTTATATTGAGGGCTATCTGAAAACGGCTGTGGCGCTGAAGTTGCCTGTGAATCTGGAGTTGGTGGCATGTGAAACCCGCATGTGGAGCATTCGTTTGTGTGGGATGCTCACCAAGCTTCATTTCAGTGCTAGGCACTCAAAGGGCACTAAGCATAGAGTGTGAAAACTGAGTTTCCTTGAGAGCTGCTTGGAAGCCTGATGGTGTGTGAAGTTAGTGAGCCAAATGGAGTTGTTCTCCCACAAGAACCACTCGGCTGATCCTTCTTCAATATGCCCTTCACCAACATGCAGTGTTTCCTTGATTGAATTAGCTCTCACACCAATATATGCGTCTAGAGCCTTTGCATTGAGGGCTATCTGAAAACGGTTGTGGCGCTGAAGTTGCCTGTGAATGTGGAGTTGGTGGCATGTGAAACCCGCATGTGGAGCATTCGTTTGTGTGGGATGCTCTACCAAGTTCATTCCTAGATAATGCACTGAAATGGCACTAAGCATAGAGTGTGAAAACTGAGTTTCCTTGAGAGCTGCTTGGAAGCCTGATGGTGTGTGAAGTTAGTGAGCCAAATGGAGTTGTTCTCCCACAAGAACCACTCGGCTGATCCTTCTTCAATATGCCCTTCACCATCTTGCAGTGTTTCCTTGATTGAATTAGCTCTCACACCAATATTTGCGTCTAGAGCCTTTGCATTGAGGGCTATCTGATAATGGTTGTGGCGCTGAAGTTGCCTGTGAATGTGGAGTTGGTGGCATGTGAAACCCGCATGTGGAGCATTCGTTTGTGTGGGATGCTCTACCAGGTTCATTTCAGTGCTAGGCACTCAAAGGGCACTAAGCATAGAGTGTGAAAACTGAGTTTCCTTGAGAGCTGCTTGGAAGCCTGATGGTGTGTGAAGTTAGTGAGCCAAATGGAGTTGTTCTCCCACAAGAACCACTCGGCTGATCCTTCTTCAATATGCCCTTCACCAACATGCAGTGTTTCCTTGATTGAATTAGCTCTCACACCAAGATTTGCGTCTAGAGCCTTTGCATTGAGGGCTATCTGAAAACGGCTGTGGCGCTGAAGTTGCCTGTGAATGTGGAGTTGGTGGCATGTGAAACCCGCATGTGGAGCATTCGTTTGTGTGGGATGCTCACCAAGCTTCATTTCAGTTATAAGGCTCTCAAAGGGCACTAAGCATAGAGTGTGAAAACTGAGTTTCCTTGAGAGCTGCTTGGAAGCCTGATGGTGTGTGAAGTTAGTGAGCCAAATGGGGTTGTTCTCCCACAAGGACCATTCGGCTGATCCTTCTTCAATATGCCCTTCACCAACATGCATTGTTTCCTTGATTGAATTAGCTCTCACAGCAATATTTGCGTCTAGAGCCTTTGCATTGAGGGCTATGTGAAAACAGCTGTGGCGCTGAAGTTGCCTGTGAATGTGGAGTTGGTGGCATGTGAAACCCGCATGTGGAGCATTCGTTTGTGTGGGATGCTCACCAAGCTTCATTTCAGTGCTAGGGACTCAAAGGGCACTAAGCATAGAGTGTGAAAACTGAGTTTCCTTGAGAGCTGCCTGGAAGCCTGATGGTGTGTGAAGTTAGTGAGCCAAATGGAGTTGTTCTCCAACAAGAACCACTCGGCTGATCCTTCTTCCATATGCCCTTCACCAACATGCAGTGTTTCCTTGATTGAATTAGCTCTCACACCAATATTTGCGTCTAGAGCCTTTGCATTGAGGGCTATCTGAAAACGGCTGTGGCGCTGAAGTTGCCTGAGAATGTGGAGTTGGTGGCATGTGAAACCCGCATGTGGAGCATTCGTTTGTGTGGGATGCTCTACCAGGTTCATTCCTAGATAATGCACTCAAAGGGCACTAAGCATAGAGTGTGAAAACTGAGTTTCCTTGAGAGCTGCTTGGAAGCCTGAAGGTGTGTGAAGTTAGTGAGCCAAATGGAGTTGTTCTCCCACAAGAACCACTCGGCTGATCCTTCTTCAATATGCCCTTCATAACATGCAGTGTTTCCTTGATTGAATTAGCTCTCACACCAATATTTGCGTCTAGAGCCTTTGCATTGAGGGCTATGTGAAAACGGCTGTGGCTCTGAAGTTGCCTGTGAATGTGGAGTTGGTGGCATGTGAAACCCGCATGTGGAGCATTCGTTTGTGTGGGATGCTCACGAAGCTTCCTTTCAGAGCTAGGCACTCAAAGGGCACTAAGCATAGAGTGTGAAAACTGAGTTTCCTTGAGAGCTGCTTGGAAGCCTGATGGTGTGTGAAGTTAGTGAGCCAAATGGAGTTGTTCTCCCACAAGAACCACTCGGCTGATCCTTCTTCAATATGCCCTTCACCAACATGCAGTGTTTCCTTGATTGAATTAGCTCTCACACCAAGATTTGCGTCTAGAGCCTTTGCATTGAGGGCTATGTGAAAACGGCTGTGGCGCTGAAGTTGCCTGTGAATGTGGAGTTGGTGGCATGTGAAACCCGCATGTGGAGCATTCGTTTGTGTGGGATGCTCACCAAGCTTCATTTCAGTGCTAGGCACTCAAAGGGCACTAAGCATAGAGTGTGAAAACTGAGTTTCCTTGAGAGCTGCTTGGAAGCCTGATGGTGTGTGAAGTTAGTGAGCCAAATGGAGTTGTTCTCCCACAAGAACCACTCAGCTGATTCTTATTCAATATGCCCTTCACCAACATGCAGTGTTTCCTTGATTGAATTAGCTCTCACACCAATATTTGAGTCTAGAGCCTTTGCATTGAGGGCTATCTGAAAACGGCTGTGGCGCTGAAGTTGCCTGTGAATGTGGAGTTGGTGGCATGTGAAACCCGCATGTGGAGCATTCGTTTGTGTGGGATGCTCTACCAGGTTCATTCCTAGATAATGCACTCAAAGTGCACTAATCATAGAGTGTGAAAACTGAGTTTCCTTGAGAGCTGCTTGGAAGCCTGATGGTGTGTGAAGTTAGTGAGCCAAATGGAGTTGTTCTCCCACAAGAACCACTCGGCTGATCCTTCTTCAATATGCCCTTCACCAACATGCAGTGTTTCCTTGATTGAATTAGCTCTCACACCAATATTTGCGTCTAGAGCCTTTGCATTGAGGGCTATCTAAAAACGGCTGTGGCGCTGAAGTTGCCTGTGAATGTGGAGTTGGTGGCATGTGAAACCCGCAAGTGGAGCATTCGTTTGTGTGGGATGCTCTACCAGGTTCATTTCAGTCCTAGGCACTCAAAGGGCACTAAGCATAGAGTGTGAAAACTGAGTTTCCTTGAGAGCTGCTTGGAAGCCTGATGGTGTGTGAAGTTAGTGAGCCAAATGGAGTTGTTCTCCCACAAGAACCACTCGGCTGATCCTTCTTCAATATGCCCTTCACCAACATGCAGTGTTTCCTTGATTCAATTAACACTCACACCAATATTTGCGTCTAGAGCCTTTGCATTGAGGGCTATCTGAAAACGGCTGTGGCGCTGAAGTTGCCTGTGAATGTGGAGTTGGTGGCATGTGAAACCCGCATGTGGAGCATTCGTTTGTGTGGGATGCTCACCAAGCTTCATTTCAGTCCTAGGCACTCAAAGGGCACTAAGCATAGTGTGAAAACTGAGTTTCCTTGAGAGCTGCTTGGAAGCCTGATGGTGTGTGAAGTTAGTGAGCCAAATGGAGTTGTTCTCCCACAAGAACCACTCGGCTGATCCTTCTTCAATATGCCCTTCACCAACATGCAGTGTTTCCTTGATTGAATTAGCTCTCACACCAATATTTGCGTCTAGAGCCTTTGCATTGAGGGCTATCTGAAAACGGCTGTGGCGCTGAAGTTGCCTGAGAATGTGGAGTTGGTGGCATGTGAAACCCGCATGTGGAGCATTCGTTTGTGTGGGATGCTCACCAAGCTTCATTTCAGTTATAAGGCTCTCAAAGGGCACTAAGAATAGAGTGTGAAAACTGAGTTTCCTTGAGAGCTGCTTGGAAGCCTGATGGTTTGTGAAGTTAGTGAGCCAAATGGAGTTGTTCTCCCACAAGAACCACTCAGCTGTTTCTTATTCAATATGCCCTTCACCAACATGCAGTGTTTCGTTAATTGAATTAGCTCTCACACCAATATTTGCGTCTAGAGCCTTTGCATTGAGGGCTATCTGAAAATGGCTGTGGCGCTGAAGTTGCCTGTGAATGTGGAGTTGGTGGCATGTGAAACCCGCATGTGGAGCATTCGTTTGTGTGGGATGCTCTACCAAGTTTCATTCCTAGATAATTCACTGAAATGGCACTAAGCATAGAGTGTGAAAACTGAGTTTCCTTGAGAGCTGCTTGGAAGCCTGATGGTGTGTGAAGTTAGTGAGCCAAATGGAGTTGTTCTCCCACAAGAACCACTCGGCTGATCCTTCTTCAATATGCCCTTCACCAACATGCAGTGTTTCCTTAATTGAATTAGCTCTCACACCAATATTTGCGTCTAGAGCCTTTGCATTGAGGGCTATCTGAAAACGGCTGTGGCGCTGAAGTTGCCTGTGAATGTGGAGTTGGTGGCATGTGAAACCCGCATGTGGAGCATTCGTTTGTGTGGGATGCTCAACCAAGCTTCATTTCAGTGCTAGGCACTCAAAGGGCACTAAGCATAGAGTGTGAAAACTGAGTTTCCTTGAGAGCTGCTTGGAAGCCTGATGGTGTGTGAAGTTAGTGAGGCAAATGGAGTTGTTCTCCCACAAGAACCACTCGGCTGATCCTTCTTCAATATGCCCTTCACCAACATGCAGTGTTTCCTTGATTCAATTAACACTCACACCAATATTTACGTCTAGAGCCTTTGCATTGAGGGCTATCTGAAAACGGCTGTGGCTCTGAAGTTGCCTGTGAATGTGGAGTTGGTGGCATGTGAAACCAGCATGTGGAGCATTCGTTTGTGTGGGATGCTCAACAAGCTTCATTTCAGTTAAAAGGCTCTCAAGGGCACTAAGCATAGAGTGTGAAAACTGAGTTTCCTTGAGAGCTGCTTGGAAGCCTGATGGTGTGTGAAGTTAGTGAGCCAAATGGAGTTGTTCTCCCACAAGAACCACTCGGCTGATCCTTCTTCAATATGCACTTCAGCAACATGCAGTGTTTCCTTGATTGAATTAGCTCTCACACCAATATTTACGTCTAGAACCTTTATATTGAGGGCTATCTGAAAACGGCTGTGGCGCTGAAGTTGCCTGTGAATCTGGAGTTGGTGGCATGTGAAACCCGCATGTGGAGCATTCGTTTGTGTGGGATGCTCACCAAGCTTCATTTCAGTCCTAGGCACTCAAAGGGCACTAAGCATAGAGTGTGAAAACTGAGTTTCCTTGAGAGCTGCTTGGAAGCCTGATGGTGTGTGAAGTTAGTGAGCCAAATGGAGTTGTTCTCCCACAAGAACCACTCAGCTGATTCTTATTCAATATGCCCTTCACCAACATGCAGTGTTTCCTTGATTGAATTAGCTCTCACACCAAGATTTGCGTCTAGAGCCTTTGCATTGAGGGCTATGTGAAAACGGCTGTGGCGCTGAAGTTGCCTGTGAATGTGGAGTTAATGGCAAGTGAAACCCGCATGTGGAGCATTCGTTTGTGTGGGATGCTCTAAAAGGTTCATTCCTAGATAATGCACTCAAAGGGCACTAAGCATAGAGTGTGAAAACTGAGTTTCCTTGAGAGCTGCTTGGAAGCCTGATGGTGTGTGAAGTTAGTGAGCCAAATGGAGTTGTTCTCCCACAAGAACCACTCGGCTGATCCTTCTTCAATATGCCCTTCATCAACATGCAGTGTTTCCTTGATTCAATTAACACTCACACCAATATTTACGTCTAGAGCCTTTGCATTGAGGGCTATCTGAAAACGGCTGTGGCTCTGAAGTTGCCTGTGAATGTGGAGTTGGTGGCATGTGAAACCCGCATGTGGAGCATTCGTTTGTGTGGGATGCTCACCAAGCTTCCTTTCAGAGCTAGGCACTCAAAGGGCACTAAGCATAGAGTGTGAAAACTGAGTTTCCTTGAGAGCTGCTTGGAAGCCTGAAGGTGTGTGAAGTTATTGAGCCAAATGGAGTTGTTCTCCCACAAGAACCACTCGGCTGATCCTTCTTCCATATGCCCTTCACCAACATGCAGTGTTTCCTTGATTGAATTAGCTCTCACACCAATATTTGCATCTAGAGCCTTTGCATTGAGGGCTATCTGAAAACGGCTGTGGCGCTGAAGTTGCCTGTGAATGTGGAGTTGGTGGCAAGTGAAACCCACATGTGGAGCATTCGTTTGTGTGGGATGCTCTACCAGGTTCATTCCTAGATAATGCACTCAAAGGGCACTAAGCATAGAGTGTGAAAACTGAGTTTCCTTGAGAGCTGCTTGGAAGCCTGATGGTGTGTGAAGTAAGTGAGCCAAATGGAGTTGTTCTCCCACAAGAACCACTCGGCTGATCCTTCTTCAATATGCCCTTCTCCAACATGCAGTGTTTCCTTGATTGAATTAACTCTCACACCAATATTTACGTCTAGAACCTTTATATTGAGGGCTATCTGAAAACGGCTGTGGCGCTGAAGTTGCCTGTGAATGTGGAGTTGGTGGCATGTGAAACCCGCATGTGGAGCATTCGTTTGTGTGGGATGCTCAACCAAGCTTCATTTCAGTCCTAGGCACTCAAAGGGCACTAAGCATAGAGTGTGAAAACTGAGTTTCCTTGAGAGCTGCTTGGAAGCCTGATGGTGTGTGAAGTTAGTGAGCCAAATGGAGTTGTTCTCCCACAAGAACAACTCGGCTGATCCTTCTTCAATATGCCCTTCACCAACATGCAGTGTTTCCTTTATTGAATTAGCTCTCACACCAATATTTGCGTCTAGAGCCTTTGCATTGAAGGCTATCTGAAAACGGCTGTGGCGCTGAAGTTGCCTGTGAATGTGGAGTTGGTGGCATGTGAAACCCGCATGTGGAGCATTCGTTTGTGTGGGATGCTCTACCAAGTTCATTCCTAGATAATGCACTGAAATGGCACTAAGGATAGAGTGTGAAAACTGAGTTTCCTTGAGAGCTGCTTGGAAGCCTGATGGTGTGTGAAGTTAGTGAGCCAAATGGAGTTGTTCTCCCACAAGAACCACTCGGCTGATCCTTCTTCAATATGCCCTTCACCATCTTGCAGTGTTTCCTTAATTGAATTAGCTCTCACACCAATATTTGCGTCTAGAGCCTTTGCATTGAGGGCTATCTGAAAACGGCTGTGGCGCTGAAGTTGCCTGTGAATGTGGAGTTGGTGGCATGTGAAACCCGCATGTGGAGCATTCGTTTGTGTGGGATGCTCAACCAAGCTTCATTTCAGTGCTAGGCACTCAAAGGGCACTAAGCATAGAGTGTGAAAACTGAGTTTCCTTGAGAGCTGCTTGGAAGCCTGATGGTGTGTGAAGTTAGTGAGCCAAATGGAGTTGTTCTCCCACAAGAACCACTCGGCTGATCCTTCTTCAATATGCCCTTCACCAACATGCAGTGTTTCCTTGATTGAATTAGCTCTCACACCAATATTTGCGTCTAGAGCCTTTGCATTGAGGGCTATGTGAAAACGGCTATGGCGCTGAAGTTGCCTGAGAATGTGGAGTTGGTGGCATGTGAAACCCGCATGTGGAGCATTCGTTTGTGTGGGATGCTCACCAAGCTTCATTTCAGTGCTAGGCACTCAAAGGGCACTAAGCATAGAGTGTGAAAACTGAGTTTCCTTGAGAGCTGCTTGGAAGCCTGATGGTGTGTGAAGTTAGTGAGCCAAATGGAGTTGTTCTCCCACAAGAACCACTCGGCTGATCCTTCTTCAATATGCCCTTCACCAACATGCAGTGTTTCCTTGATTCAATTAACACTCACACCAATATTTGCGTCTAGAGCCTTTGCATTGAGGGCTATCTGAAAACGGCTGTGGCGCTGAAGTTGCCTGTGAATGTGGAGTTGGTGGCATGTGAAACCCGCATGTGGAGCATTCGTTTGTGTGGGATGCTCACCAAGCTTCATTTCAGTCCTAGGCACTCAAAGAGCACTAAGCATAGTGTGAAAACTGAGTTTCCTTGAGAGCTGCTTGGAAGCCTGATGGTGTGTGAAGTTAGTGAGCCAAATGGAGTTGTTCTCCCACAAGAACCACTCGGCTGATCCTTCTTCAATATGCCCTTCACCAACATGCAGTGTTTCCTTGATTGAATTAGCTCTCACACCAATATTTGCGTCTAGAGCCTTTGCATTGAGGGCTATCTGAAAACGGCTGTGGCGCTGAAGTTGCCTGAGAATGTGGAGTTGGTGGCATGTGAAACCCGCATGTGGAGCATTCGTTTGTGTGGGATGCTCACCAAGCTTCATTTCAGTTATAAGGCTCTCAAAGGGCACTAAGCATAGAGTGTGAAAACTGAGTTTCCTTGAGAGCTGCTTGGAAGCCTGATGGTGTGTGAAGTTAGTGAGCCAAATGGAGTTGTTCTCCCACAAGAACCACTCAGCTGATTCTTATTCAATATGCCCTTCACCAACATGCAGTGTTTCCTTGATTGAATTAGTTCTCACACCAAGATTTGCGTCTAGAACCTTTGCATTGAGGGCTATCTGAAAACGGCTGTGGCGCTGAAGTTGCCTGTGAATGTGGAGTTGGTGGCATGTGAAACCCGCATGTGCAGCATTCGTTTGTGTGGGATGCTCAACCAAGCTTCATTTCAGTGCTAGGCACTCAAAGGGCACTAAGCATAGAGTGTGAAAACTGAGTTTCCTTGAGAGCTGCTTGGAAGCCTGATGGTGTGTGACGTTAGTGAGCCAAATGGAGTTGTTCTCCCACAAGAACCACTCGGCTGATCCTTCTTCAATATGCCCTTCACCAACATGCAGTGTTTCCTTGATTGAATTAGCTCTCACACCAATATTTGCATCTAGAGCCTTTGCATTGAGGGCTATCTGAAAACGGCTGTGGCGCTGAAGTTGCCTGTGAATGTGGAGTTAATGGCAAGTGAAACCCGCATGTGGAGCATTCGTTTGTGTGGGATGCTCTACCAGGTTCATTCCTAGATAATGCACTCAAAGGGCACTAAGCATAGAGTGTGAAAACTGAGTTTCCTTGAGAGCTGCTTGGAAGCCTGATGGTGTGTGAAGTTAGTGAGCCAAATGGAGTTGTTCTGCCACAAGAACCACTCGGCTGATCCTTCTTCAATATGCCCTTCACCATCTTGCAGTGTTTCCTTGATTGAATTAGCTCTCACACCAATATTTGCGTCTAGAGCCTTTGCATTGAGGGCTATCTAAAAACGGGTGTGGCGCTGAAGTTGCCTGTGAATGTGGAGTTGGTGGCATGTGAAACCCGCATGTGGAGCATTCGTTTGTGTGGGATGCTCTACCAGGTTCATTTCAGTCCTAGGCACTCAAAGGGCACTAAGCATAGAGTGTGAAAACTGAGTTTCCTTGAGAGCTGCTTGGAAGCCTGATGGTGTGTGAAGTTAGTGAGCCAAATGGAGTTGTTCTCCCACAAGAACCACTCGGCTGATCCTTCTTCAATATGCCCTTCACCAACATGCAGTGTTTCCTTGATTGAATTAGCTCTCACACCAATATTTGCGTCTAGAGCCTTTGCATTGAGGGCTATGTGAAAACGGCTGTGGCGCTGAAGTTGCCTGAGAATGTGGAGTTGGTGGCATGTGAAACCCGCATGTGGAGCATTCGTTTGTGTGGGATGCTCACCAAGCTTCATTTCAGTTATAAGGCTCTCAAAGGGCACTAAGCATAGAGTGTGAAAACTGAGTTTCCTTGAGAGCTGCTTGGAAGCCTGATGGTGTGTGAAGTTAGTGAGCCAAATGGGGTTGTTCTCCCACAAGAACCACTCGGCTGATCCTTCTTCAATATGCCCTTCTCCAACATGCAGTATATCCTTGATTGAATTAGCTCTGACACCAATATTTGCGTCTACAGCCTTTGCATTGAGGGCTATCTGAAAACGGGTGTGGCGCTGAAGTTGCCTGTGAATGTGGAGTTGGTGGCATGTGGAACCCGCATGTGGAGCATTCGTTTGTGTGGGATGCTCACCAAGCTTCATTTCAGTCCTAGGCACTCAAGGGGCACTAAGCATAGAGTGTGAAAACTGAGTTTCCTTGAGAGCTGCTTGGAAGCCTGATGGTGTGTGAAGTTAGTGAGCCAAATGGAGTTGTTCTCCCACAAGAACCACTCGGCTGATCCTTCTTCAATATGCCCTTCACCAACATGCAGTGTTTCCTTGATTGAATTAGCTCTCACACCAATATATGTGTCTAGAGCCTTTGCATTGTGGGCTATTTGAAAACGGCTGTGGCGCTGAAGTTGCCTGTGAATGTGGAGTTGGTGGCATGTGGAACCCGCATGTGGAGCATTCGTTTGTGTGGGATGCTCTACCAGGTTCATTCCTAGGTAATGCACTCAAAGGGCACTAAGCATAGAGTGTGAAAACTGAGTTTCCTTGAGAGCTGCTTGGAAGCATGATGGTGTGTGATGTTAGTGAGCCAAATGGAGTTGTTCTCCCACAAGAACCACTCGGCTGATCCTTCCTTCTTCAATATGCACTTCACCAACATGCAGTGTTTCCTTGATTGAATTAGCTCTCACACCAATATTTGCGTCTAGAGCCTTTGCATTTAGGACTATCTGAAAATGGGTGTGACGCTGAAGTTGCCTGTGAATGTGGAGCTGGTGGCAAGTGAAATCTGGATGTGGAGCATTCGTTTGTGTGGGATGCTCTACCAGGTTCATTCCTAGATAATGCACTCAAAGGGCACTAAGCATAGAGTGTGAAAACTGAGTTTCCTTGAGAGCTGCTTGGAAGCCTGATGGTGTGTGAAGTTAGTGAGCCAAATGGAGTTGTTCTCCCACAAGAACCACTCGGCTGATCCTTCTTCAATATGCCCTTCACCAACATGCAGTGTTTCCTTGATTGAATTAGCTCTCACACCAATATTTGCGTCTAGAGCCTTTGCATTGAGGGCTATGTGAAAATGGCTGTGGCGCTGAAGTTGCCTGTGAATGTGGAGTTGGTGGCATGTGAAACCCGCATGTGGAGCATTCGTTTGTGTGGGATGCTCTACCAAGTTCATTCCTAGATAATGCACTGAAATGGCACTAAGCATAGAGTGTGAAAACTGAGTTTCCTTGAGAGCTGCTTGGAAGCCTGATGGTGTGTGAAGTTAGTGAGCCAAATGGAGTTGTTCTCCCACAAGAACCACTCGGCTGATCCTTCTTCAATATGCCCTTCACCAACATGCAGTGTTTCCTTAATTGAATTAGCTCTCACACCAATATTTGCGTCTAGAGCCTTTGCATTGAGGGCTATCTGAAAACGGGTGTGGCGCTGAAGTTGCCTGTGAATGTGGAGTTGGTGGCATGTGAAACCCGCATGTGGAGCATTCGTTTGTGTGGGATGCTCAACCAAGCTTCATTTCAGTGCTAGGCACTCAAAGGGCACTAAGCATAGAGTGTGAAAACTGAGTTTCCTTGAGAGCTGCTTGGAAGCCTGATGGTGTGTGAAGTTAGTGAGCCAAATGGAGTTGTTCTCCCACAAGAACCACTCGGCTGATCCTTCTTCAATATGCCCTTCACCATCTTGCAGTGTTTCCTTGATTGAATTAGCTCTCACACCAATATTTGCGTCTAGAGCCTTTGCATTGAGGGCTATCTGAAAACGGCTGTGGCGCTGAAGTTGCCTGTGAATGTGGAGTTGGTGGCATGTGAAACCCGCATGTGGAGCATTCGTTTGTGTGGGATGCTCACCAAGCTTCATTTCAGTGCTAGGCACTCAAAGGGCACTAAGCATAGAGTGTGAAAACTGAGTTTCCTTGAGAGCTGCTTGGAAGCCTGATGGTGTGTGAAGTTAGTGAGCCAAATGGAGTTGTTCTCCCACAAGAACCACTCGGCTGATCCTTCTTCAATATGCCCTTCACCAACATGCAGTGTTTCCTTAATTGAATTAGCTCTCACACCAATATTTGCGTCTAGAGCCTTTGCATTGAGGGCTATGTGAAAATGGCTGTGGCGCTGAAGTTGCCTGTGAATGTGGAGTTGGTGGCATGTGAAACCCGCATGTGGAGCATTCGTTTGTGTGGGATGCTCAACCAAGCTTCATTTCAGTGCTAGGCACTCAAAGGGCACTAAGCATAGAGTGTGAAAACTGAGTTTCCTTGAGAGCTGCTTGGAAGCCTGATGGTGTGTGAAGTTAGTGAGCCAAATGGAGTTGTTCTCCCACAAGAACCACTCGGCTGATCCTTCTTCAATATGCCCTTCACCAACATGCAGTGTTTCCTTGATTGAATTAGCTCTCACACCAATATTTGCGTCTAGAGCCTTTGCATTGAGGGCTATGTGAAAACGGCTGTGGCGCTGAAGTTGCCTGAGAATGTGGAGTTGGTGGCATGTGAAACCCGCATGTGGAGCATTCGTTTGTGTGGGATGCTCACCAAGCTTCATTTCAGTTATAAGGCTCTCAAAGGGCACTAAGCATAGAGTGTGAAAACTGAGTTTCCTTGAGAGCTGCTTGGAAGCCTGATGGTGTGTGAAGTTAGTGAGCCAAATGGGGTTGTTCTCCCACAAGAACCACTCGGCTGATCCTTCTTCAATATGCCCTTCTCCAACATGCAGTATTTCCTTGATTGAATTAGCTCTGACACCAATATTTGCGTCTACAGCCTTTGCATTGAGGGCTATCTGAAAACGGGTGTGGCGCTGAAGTTGCCTGTGAATGTGGAGTTGGTGGCATGTGGAACCCGCATGTGGAGCATTCGTTTGTGTGGGATGCTCACCAAGCTTCATTTCAGTCCTAGGCACTCAAGGGGCACTAAGCATAGAGTGTGAAAACTGAGTTTCCTTGAGAGCTGCTTGGAAGCCTGATGGTGTGTGAAGTAAGTGAGCCAAATGGAGTTGTTCTCCCACAAGAACCACTCGGCTGATCCTTCTTCAATATGCCCTTCACCAACATGCAGTGTTTCCTTGATTGAATTAGCTCTCACACCAATATATGTGTCTAGAGCCTTTGCATTGTGGGCTATTTGAAAACGGCTGTGGCGCTGAAGTTGCCTGTGAATGTGGAGTTGGTGGCATGTGGAACCCGCATGTGGAGCATTCGTTTGTGTGGGATGCTCTACCAGGTTCATTCCTAGGTAATGCACTCAAAGGGCACTAAGCATAGAGTGTGAAAACTGAGTTTCCTTGAGAGCTGCTTGGAAGCATGATGGTGTGTGAAGTTAGTGAGCCAAATGGAGTTTTTCTCCCACAAGAACCACTCGGCTGATCCTTCCTTCTTCAATATGCACTTCACCAACATGCAGTGTTTCCTTGATTGAATTAGCTCTCACACCAATATTTGCGTCTAGAGCCTTGGCATTTAGGACTATCTGAAAATGGGTGTGACGCTGAAGTTGCCTGTGAATGTGGAGCTGGTGGCAAGTGAAATCTGCATGTGGAGCATTCGTTTGTGTGGGATGCTCTACCAGGTTCATTCCTAGATAATGCACTCAAAGGGCACTAAGCATAGAGTGTGAAAACTGAGTTTCCTTGAGAGCTGCTTGGAAGCCTGATGGTGTGTGAAGTTAGTGAGCCAAATGGAGTTGTTCTCCCACAAGAACCACTTGGCTGATCCTTCTTCAGTATGCACTTCAGCAACATGCAGTGTTTCCTTGATTGAATTAACTCTCACACCAATATTTACGTCTAGAACCATTATATTGAGGGCTATCTGAAAACGGCTGTGGCGCTGAAGTTGCCTGTGAATGTGGAGTTGGTGGCATGTGAAACCCGCATGTGGAGCATTCGTTTGTGTGGGATGCTCACCAAGCTTCATTTCTGTCCTAGGCACTCAAAGGGCACTAAGCATAGAGTGTGAAAACTGAGTTTCCTTGAGAGCTGCTTGGAAGCCTGATGGTGTGTGAAGTTAGTGAGCCAAATGGAGTTGTTCTCCCACAAGAACCACTCGGCTGATCCTTCTTCCATATGCCCTTCGCCAACATGCAGTGTTTCCTTGATTGAATTAGCTCTCACACCAATATTTGCGTCTAGAGCCTTTGTATTTAGGGCTATCTGAAAACGGGTGTGGCGCTGAAGTTGCCTGTGAATGTGGAGTTGGTGGCATGTGGAACCCGCATGTGGAGCATTCGTTTGTGTGGGATGCTCACCAAGCTTCCTTTCAGTCCTAGGCACTCAAAGGGCACTAAGCATAGTGTGAAAACTGAGTTTCCTTGAGAGCTGCTAGGAAGCCTGATGGTGTGTGAAGTTAGTGAGCCAAATGGAGTTGTTCTCCCACAAGAACCACTCGGCTGATCCTTCTTCAATATGCCCTTCACCAACATGCAGTGTTTCCTTGATTGAATTAGCTCTCACACAAATATTTGCATCTAGAGCCTTTGCATTGAGGGCTATCTGAAAACGGCTGTGGCGCTGAAGTTGCCTGAGAATGTGGAGTTGGTGGCATGTGGAACCCGCATGTGGAGCATTCGTTTGTGTGGGATGCTCAACCAAGCTTCATTTCAGTGCTAGGCACTCAAAGGGCACTAAGCATAGAGTGTGAAAACTGAGTTTCCTTGAGAGCTGCTTGGAAGCCTGATGGTGTGTGAAGTTAGTGAGCCAAATGGAGTTGTTCTCCCACAAGAACCACTCGGCTGATCCTTCTTCCATATGCCCTTCGCCAACATGCAGTGTTTCCTTGATTGAATTAGCTCTCACACCAATATTTGCGTCTAGAGCCTTTGTATTTAGGGCTATCTGAAAACGGGTGTGGCGCTGAAGTTGCCTGTGAATGTGGAGTTGGTGGCATGTGGAACCCGCATGTGGAGCATTCGTTTGTGTGGGATGCTCACCAAGCTTCCTTTCAGTCCTAGGCACTCAAAGGGCACTAAGCATAGTGTGAAAACTGAGTTTCCTTGAGAGCTGCTAGGAAGCCTGATGGTGTGTGAAGTTAGTGAGCCAAATGGAGTTGTTCTCCCACAAGAACCACTCGGCTGATCCTTCTTCAATATGCCCTTCACCAACATGCAGTGTTTCCTTGATTGAATTAGCTCTCACACAAATATTTGCATCTAGAGCCTTTGCATTGAGGGCTATCTGAAAACGGCTGTGGCGCTGAAGTTGCCTGAGAATGTGGAGTTGGTGGCATGTGGAACCCGCATGTGGAGCATTCGTTTGTGTGGGATGCTCAACCAAGCTTCATTTCAGTGCTAGGCACTCAAAGGGCACTAAGCATAGAGTGTGAAAACTGAGTTTCCTTGAGAGCTGCTTGGAAGCCTGATGGTGTGTGAAGTTAGTGAGCCAAATGGAGTTGTTCTCCCACAAGAACCACTCGGCTGATCCTTCTTCAATATGCCCTTCACCAACATGCAGTGTTTCCTTGATTGAATTAGCTCTCACACCAATATTTGCGTCTAGAGCCTTTGCATTGAGGGCTATGTGAAAACGGCTGTGGCGCTGAAGTTGCCTGAGAATGTGGAGTTGGTGGCATGTGAAACCCGCATGTGGAGCATTCGTTTGTGTGGGATGCTCACCAAGCTTCATTTCAGTTATAAGGCTCTCAAAGGGCACTAAGCATAGAGTGTGAAAACTGAGTTTCCTTGAGAGCTGCTTGGAAGCCTGATGGTGTGTGAAGTTAGTGAGCCAAATGGGGTTGTTCTCCCACAAGAACCACTCGGCTGATCCTTCTTCAATATGCCCTTCTCCAACATGCAGTATTTCCTTGATTGAATTAGCTCTGACACCAATATTTGCGTCTACAGCCTTTGCATTGAGGGCTATCTGAAAACGGGTGTGGCGCTGAAGTTGCCTGTGAATGTGGAGTTGGTGGCATGTGGAACCCGCATGTGGAGCATTCGTTTGTGTGGGATGCTCACCAAGCTTCATTTCAGTCCTAGGCACTCAAGGGGCACTAAGCATAGAGTGTGAAAACTGAGTTTCCTTGAGAGCTGCTTGGAAGCCTGATGGTGTGTGAAGTTAGTGAGCCAAATGGAGTTGTTCTCCCACAAGAACCACTCGGCTGATCCTTCTTCAATATGCCCTTCACCAACATGCAGTGTTTCCTTGATTGAATTAGCTCTCACACCAATATATGTGTCTAGAGCCTTTGCATTGTGGGCTATTTGAAAACGGCTGTGGCGCTGAAGTTGCCTGTGAATGTGGAGTTGGTGGCATGTGGAACCCGCATGTGGAGCATTCGTTTGTGTGGGATGCTCTACCAGGTTCATTCCTAGGTAATGCACTCAAAGGGCACTAAGCATAGAGTGTGAAAACTGAGTTTCCTTGAGAGCTGCTTGGAAGCATGATGGTGTGTGAAGTTAGTGAGCCAAATGGAGTTGTTCTCCCACAAGAACCACTCGGCTGATCCTTCTTCAATATGCACTTCACCAACATGCCGTGTTTCCTTGATTGAATTAGCTCTCACACCAATATTTGCGTCTAGAGCCTTTGCATTTAGGACTATCTGAAAATGGGTGTGACGCTGAAGTTGCCTGTGAATGTGGAGCTGGTGGCAAGTGAAATCTGCATGTGGAGCATTCGTTTGTGTGGGATGCTCTACCAGGTTCATTCCTAGATAATGCACTCAAAGGGCACTAAGCATAGAGTGTGAAAACTGAGTTTCCTTGAGAGCTGCTTGGAAGCCTGATGGTGTGTGAAGTTAGTGAGCCAAATGGAGTTGTTCTCCCACAAGAACCACTTGGCTGATCCTTCTTCAGTATGCACTTCAGCAACATGCAGTGTTTCCTTGATTGAATTAACTCTCACACCAATATTTACGTCCAGAACCATTATATTGAAGGCTATATGAAAACGGCTGTGGCGCTGAAGTTGCCTGTGAATGTGGAGTTGGTGGCATGTGAAACCCGCATGTGGAGCATTCGTTTGTGTGGGATGCTCACCAAGCTTCATTTCAGTCCTAGGCACTCAAAGGGCACTAAGCATAGAGTGTGAAAACTGAGTTTCCTTGAGAGCTGCTTGGAAGCCTGATGGTGTGTGAAGTTAGTGAGCCAAATGGAGTTGTTCTCTGACAAGAACCACTCGGCTGATCCTTCTTCCATATGCCCTTCGCCAACATGCAGTGTTTCCTTGATTGAATTAGCTCTCACACCAATATTTGCGTCTAGAGCCTTTGTATTTAGGGCTATCTGAAAACGGGTGTGGCGCTGAAGTTGCCTGTGAATGTGGAGTTGGTGGCATGTGAAACCCGCATGTGGAGCATTCGTTTGTGTGGGATGCTCACCAAGCTTCATTTCAGTCCTAGGCACTCAAAGGGCACTAAGCATAGTGTGAAAACTGAGTTTCCTTGAGAGCTGCTTGGAAGCCTGATGGTGTGTGAAGTTAGTGAGCCAAATGGAGTTGTTCTCCCACAAGAACCACTCGGCTGATCCTTCTTCAATATGCCCTTCACCAACATGCAGTGTTTCCTTGATTGAATTAGCTCTCACACAAATATTTGAGTCTAGAGCCTTTGCATTGAGGGCTATCTGAAAACGGCTGTGGCGCTGAAGTTGCCTGTGAATGTGGAGTTGGTGGCATGTGGAACCCGCATGTGGAGCATTCGTTTGTGTGGGATGCTCTACCAGGTTCATTCCTAAGTAATGCACTCAAAGGGCACTAAGCATAGAGTGTGAAAACTGAGTTTCCTTGAGAGCTGCTTGGAAGCCTGATGGTGTGTGAAGTTAGTGAGCCAAATGGAGTTGTTCTCCCACAAGAACCACTCGGCTGATCCTTCTTCCATATGCCCTTCGCCAACATGCAGTGTTTCCTTGATTGAATTAGCTCTCACACCAATATTTGCGTCTAGAGCCTTTGCATTTAGAGCTATCTGAAAACGGGTGTGGCGCTGAAGTTGCCTGTGAATGTGGAGTTGATGGCATGTGAAACCCGCATGTGGAGCATTCGTTTGTGTGGGATGCTCACCAAGCTTCATTTCAGTCCTAGGCACTCAAAGGGCACTAAGCATAGAGTGTGAAAACTGAGTTCCTTGAGAGCTGCTTGGAAGCCTGATGGTGTGTGAAGTTAGTGAGCCAAATGGAGTTGTTCTCCCACAAGAACCACTCGGCTGATCCTTCTTCAATATGCCCTTCACCAACATGCAGTGTTTCCTTGATTGAATTAGCTCTCACACCAATATTTGCGTCTACAGCCTTTGCATTGAGGGCTATCTGAAAACGGCTGTGGCGCTGAAGTTGCCTGAGAATGTGGAGTTGGTGGCATGTGAAACCCGCATGTGCAGCATTCGTTTGTGTGGGATGCTCACCAAGCTTCATTTCAGTTAAAAGGCTCTCAAAGGGCACTAAGCATAGAGTGTGAAAACTGAGTTTCCTTGAGAGCTGCTTGGAAGCCTGATGGTGTGTGAAGTTAGTGAGCCAAATGGAGTTGTTCTCCCACAAGAACCACTCGGCTGATCCTTCTTCAATATGCCCTTCACCAACATGCAGTGTTTCCTTGATTGAATTAGCTCTCACACCAATATATGTGTCTAGAGCCTTTGCATTGTGGGCTATGTGAAAACGGCTGTGGCGCTGAAGTTGCCTGTGAATGTGGAGTTGGTGGCATGTGGAACCCGCATGTGGAGCATTCGTTTGTGTGGGATGCCCTACCAGGTTCATTCCTAGATAATGCACTAAAAGGGCACTAAGCATAGAGTGTGAAAACTGAGTTTTCTTGAGAGCTGCTTGGAAGCCTGATGGTGTGTGAAGTTAGTGAGCCAAATGGAGTTGTTCTCCCACAAGAACCACTCGGCTGATCCTTCTTCAATATGCCCTTCACCAACATGCAGTGTTTCCTTGATTGAATTAGCTCTCACACCAAGATTTGCGTCTAGAGCCTTTGCATTGAGGGCTATCTGAAAACGGCTGTGGCGCTGAAGTTGCCTGAGAATGTGGAGTTAATGGCCAGTGAAACCCGCATGTGGAGCATTCGTTTGTGTGGGATGCTCTCCCAGGTTCATTCCTAGATAATGCACTCAAAGGGCACTAAGCATAGAGTGTGAAAACTGAGTTTCCTTGAGAGCTGCTTGGAAGCCTGATGGTGTGTGAAGTTAGTGAGCCAAATGGAGTTGTTCTCCCACAAGAACCACTCGGCTGATCCTTCTTCAATATGCCCTTCGCCAACATGCAGTGTTTCCTTGATTGAATTAGCTCTCACACCAATATTTGCGTCTAGAGCCTTTGCATTGAGGGCTATCTGAAAACGGGTGTGGCGCTGAAGTTGCCTGTGAATGTGGAGTTGGTGGCATGTGAAACCCACATGTGGAGCATTCGTTTGTGTGGGATGCTCACCAAGCTTCATTTCAGTCCTAGGCACTCAAAGGGCACTAAGCATAGTGGGAAAACTGAGTTTCCTTGAGAGCTGCTTGGAAGCCTGATGGTGTGTGAAGTTAGTGAGCCAAATGGAGTTGTTCTCCCACAAGAACCACTCGGCTCATTCTTATTCAATATGCCCTTCACCAACATGCAGTGTTTCCTTGATTGAATTAGCTCTCACACCAAGATTTGCGTCTAGAGCCTTTGCATTGAGGGCTATCTGAAAACGGCTGTGGCGCTGAAGTTGCCTGTGAATGTGGAGTTGGTGGCATGTGAAACCCGAATGTGGAGCATTCGTTTGTGTGGGATGCTCTACCAAGTTCATTCCTAGATAATGCACTGAAATGGCACTAAGCATAGAGTGTGAAAACTGAGTTTCCTTGAGAGCTGCTTGGAAGCCTGATGGTGTGTGAAGTTAGTGAGCCAAATGGAGTTGTTCTCCCACAAGAACAACTCGGCTGATCCTTCTTCAATATGCCCTTCACCAACATGCAGTGTTTCCTTAATTGAATTAGCTCTCACACCAATATTTGCGTCTAGAGCCTTTGCATTGAGGGCTATCTGAAAACGGGTGTGGCGCTGAAGTTGCCTGTGAATGTGGAGTTGGTGGCATGTGAAACCCGCATGTGGAGCATTCGTTTGTGTGGGATGCTCAACCAAGCTTCATTTCAGTGCTAGGCAATGAAATGGCACTAAGCATAGAGTGTGAAAACTGAGTTTCCTTGAGAGCTGCTTGGAAGCCTGATGGTGTGTGAAGTTAGTGAGCCAAATGGAGTTGTTCTCCCACAAGAACCACTCGGCTGATCCTTCTTCAATATGCCCTTCACCATCTTGCAGTGTTTCCTTGATTGAATTAGCTCTCACACCAATATTTGCGTCTAGAGCCTTTGCATTGAGGGCTATCTAAAAACGGCTGTGGCGCTGAAGTTGCCTGTGAATGTGGAGTTGGTGGCATGTGAAACCCGCATGTGGAGCATTCGTTTGTGTGGGATGCTCTACCAGGTTCATTTCAGTCCTAGGCACTCAAAGGGCACTAAGCATAGAGTGTGAAAACTGAGTTTCCTTGAGAGCTGCTTGGAAGCCTGATGGTTTGTGAAGTTAGTGAGCCAAATGGAGTTGTTCTCCCACAAGAACCACTCGGCTGATCCTTCTTCAATATGCCCTTCACCATCTTGCAGTGTTTCCTTGATTGAATTAGCTCTCACACCAATATTTGCGTCTAGAGCCTTTGCATTGAAGGCTATCTAAAAATGGCTGTGGCGCTGAAGTTGCCTGTGAATGTGGAGTTGGTGGCATGTGAAACCCGCATGTGGAGCATTCGTTTGTGTGGGATGCTCAACAAGCTTCATTTCAGTTAAAAGGCTCTCAAAGGGCACTAAGCATAGAGTGTGAAAACTGAGTTTCCTTGAGAGCTGCTTGGAAGCCTGATGGTGTGTGAAGTTAGTGAGCCAAAATGGAGTTGTTCTCCCACAAGAACCACTCGGCTGATCCTTCTTCAATATGCCTTCACCATCTTGCAGTGTTTCCTTGATTGAATTAGCTCTCACACCAATATTTGCGTCTAGAGCCTTTGCATTGAGGGCTATCTAAAAACGGCTGTGGCGCTGAAGTTGCCTGTGAATGTGGAGTTGGTGGCATGTGAAACCCGCATGTGGAGCATTCGTTTGTGTGGGATGCTCTACCAGGTTCATTTCAGTCCTAGGCACTCAAAGGGCACTAAGCATAGAGTGTGAAAACTGAGTTTCCTTGAGAGCTGCTTGGAAGCCTGATGGTGTATGAAGTTAGTGAGCCAAATGGAGTTGTTCTCCCACAAGAACCACTCGGCTGATTCTTCTTCAATATGCCCTTCACCAACATGCAGTGTTTCCTTGATTGAATTAGCTCTCACACCAATATTTGCGTCTAGAGCCTTTGCATTGAGGGCTATCTGAAAACGGCTGTGGCGCTTAAGTTGCCTGTGAATGTGGAGTTGGTGGCATGTGAAACCCGCATGTGGAGCATTCGTTTGTGTGGGATGCTCACCAAGCTTCATTTCAGTTATAAGGCTCTCAAAGGGCACTAAGCATAGAGTGTGAAAACTGAGTTTCCTTGAGAGCTGCTTGGAAGCCTGATGGTTTGTGAAGTTAGTGAGCCAAATGGAGTTGTTCTCCCACAACAACCACTCAGCTGATTCTTATTCAATATGCCCTTCACCAACATGCAGTGTTTTTCTTGATTGAATTAGCTCTCACACCAAGATTTGCGTCTAGAGCCTTTGCATTGAGGGCTATCTGAAAATGGCTGTGGCGCTGAAGTTGCCTGTGAATGTGGAGTTGGTGGCATGTGAAACCCGCATGTGGAGCATTCGTTTGTGTGGGATGCTCACCAAGCTTCATTTCAGTGCTAGGCACTCAAAGGGCACTAAGCATAGAGTGTGAAAACTGAGTTTCCTTGAGAGCTGCTTGGAAGCCTGATGGTGTGTGAAGTTAGTGAGCCAAATGGGGTTGTTCTCCCACAAGAACCACTCGGCTTAACCTTCTTCAATATGCCCTTCTCCAACATGCAGTGTTTCCTTGATTGAATTAGCTCTCACACCAATATTTGCGTCTAGAGCCTTTGCATTGAGGGCTATGTGAAAACGGCTGTGGCGCTGAAGTTGCCTGTGAATGTGGAGTTGGTGGCAAGTGAAACCCGCATGTGGAGCATTCGTTTGTGTGGGATGCTCTACCAGGTTCATTCCTAGATAATGCACTCAAAGGGCACTAAGCATAGAGTGTGAAAACTGAGTTTCCTTGAGAGCTGCTTGGAAGCCTGATGGTGTGTGAAGTTAGTGAGCCAAATGGAGTTGTTCTCCCACAAGAACCACTCGGCTGATCCTTCTTCCATATGCCCTTCGCCAACATGCAGTGTTTGCTTGATTGAATTAGCTCTCACACCAATATTTGCGTCTAGAGCCTTTGTATTTAGGGCTATCTGAAAACGGGTGTGGCGCTGAAGTTGCCTGTGAATGTGGAGTTGGTGGCATGTGGAACCCGCATGTGGAGCATTCGTTTGTGTGGGATGCTCACCAAGCTTCATTTCAGTCCTAGGCACTCAAAGGGCACTAAGCATAGTGTGAAAACTGAGTTTCCTTGAGAGCTGCTTGGAAGCCTGATGGTGTGTGAAGTTAGTGAGCCAAATGGAGTTGTTCTCCCACAAGAACCACTCGGCTGATCCTTCTTCAATATGCCCTTCACCAACATGCAGTGTTTCCTTGATTGAATTAGCTCTCACACAAATATTTGCATCTAGAGCCTTTGCATTGAGGGCTATCTGAAAACGGCTGTGGCGCTGAAGTTGCCTGAGAATGTGGAGTTGGTGGCATGTGGAACCCGCATGTGGAGCATTCGTTTGTGTGGGATGCTCTACCAGGTTCATTCCTAAGTAATGCACTCAAAGGGCACTAAGCATAGAGTGTGAAAACTGAGTTTCCTTGAGAGCTGCTTGGAAGCCTGATGGTGTGTGAAGTTAGTGAGCCAAATGGAGTTGTTCTCCCACAAGAACCACTCGTCTGATCCTTCTTCAATATGCCCTTCACCAACATGCAGTGTTTCCTTGCTTGAATTAGCTCTCACACCAAGATTTGCGTCTAGAGCCTTTGCATTGAGGGCTATCTGAAAATGGCTGTGGCGCTGAAGTTGCCTGTGAATGTGGAGTTGGTGGCATGTGAAACCCGCATGTGGAGCATTCGTTTGTGTGGGATGCTCACCAATCTTCATTTCAGTGCTAGGCACTCAAAGGGCACTAAGCATAGAGTGTGAAAACTGAGTTTCCTTGAGAGCTGCTTGGAAGCCTGATGGTGTGTGAAGTTAGTGAGCCAAATGGAGTTGTTCTCCCACAAGAACCACTCGGCTGATCCTTCTTCAATATGCCCTTCACCAACATGCAGTGTTTCCTTGATTGAATTAGCTCTCACACCAATATTTGCGTCTAGAGCCTTTGCATTGAGGGCTATGTGAAAATGGCTGTGGCGCTGAAGTTGCCTGTGAATGTGGAGTTGGTGGCATGTGAAACCCGCATGTGGAGCATTCGTTTGTGTGGGATGCTCTACCAAGTTCATTCCTAGATAATGCACTGAAATGGCACTAAGCATAGAGTGTGAAAACTGAGTTTCCTTGAGAGCTGCTTGGAAGCCTGATGGTGTGTGAAGTTAGTGAGCCAAATGGAGTTGTTCTCCCACAAGAACCACTCGGCTGATCCTTCTTCAATATGCCCTTCACCAACATGCAGTGTTTCCTTAATTGAATTAGCTCTCACACCAATATTTGCGTCTAGAGCCTTTGCATTGAGGGCTATCTGAAAACGGCTGTGGCGCTGAAGTTGCCTGTGAATGTGGAGTTGGTGGCATGTGAAACCCGCATGTGGAGCATTCGTTTGTGTGGGATGCTCAACCAAGCTTCATTTCAGTGCTAGGCACTCAAAGGGCACTAAGCATAGAGTGTGAAAACTGAGTTTCCTTGAGAGCTGCTTGGAAGCCTGATGGTGTGTGAAGTTAGTGAGCCAAATGGAGTTGTTCTCCCACAAGAACCACTCGGCTGATCCTTCTTCAATATGCCCTTCACCAACATGCAGTGTTTCCTTGATTGAATTAGCTCTCACACCAATATTTGCGTCTAGAGCCTTTGCATTGAGGGCTATCTGAAAACGGCTGTGGCGCTGAAGTTGCCTGTGAATGTGGAGTTGGTGGCATGTGAAACCCGCATGTGGAGCATTCGTTTGTGTGGGATGCTCACCAAGCTTCATTTCAGTGCTAGGCACTCAAAGGGCACTAAGCATAGAGTGTGAAAACTGAGTTTCCTTGAGAGCTGCTTGGAAGCCTGATGGTGTGTGAAGTTAGTGAGCCAAATGGAGTTGTTCTCCCACAAGAACCACTCGGCTGATCCTTCTTCAATATGCCCTTCACCAACATGCAGTGTTTCCTTAATTGAATTAGCTCTCACACCAATATTTGCGTCTAGAGCCTTTGCATTGAGGGCTATGTGAAAATGGCTGTGGCGCTGAAGTTGCCTGTGAATGTGGAGTTGGTGGCATGTGAAACCCGCATGTGGAGCATTCGTTTGTGTGGGATGCTCAACCAAGCTTCATTTCAGTGCTAGGCACTCAAAGGGCACTAAGCATAGAGTGTGAAAACTGAGTTTCCTTGAGAGCTGCTTGGAAGCCTGATGGTGTGTGAAGTTAGTGAGCCAAATGGAGTTGTTCTCCCACAAGAACCACTCGGCTGATCCTTCTTCAATATGCCCTTCACCAACATGCAGTGTTTCCTTGATTGAATTAGCTCTCACACCAATATTTGCGTCTAGAGCCTTTGCATTGAGGGCTATGTGAAAACGGGTGTGGCGCTGAAGTTGCCTGAGAATGTGGAGTTGGTGGCATGTGAAACCCGCATGTGGAGCATTCGTTTGTGTGGGATGCTCACCAAGCTTCATTTCAGTTATAAGGCTCTCAAACGGCACTAAGCATAGAGTGTGAAAACTGAGTTTCCTTGAGAGCTGCTTGGAAGCCTGATGGTGTGTGAAGTTAGTGAGCCAAATGGGGTTGTTCTCCCACAAGAACCACTCGGCTGATCCTTCTTCAATATGCCCTTCTCCAACATGCAGTATATCCTTGATTGAATTAGCTCTGACACCAATATTTGCGTCTACAGCCTTTGCATTGAGGGCTATCTGAAAACGGGTGTGGCGCTGAAGTTGCCTGTGAATGTGGAGTTGGTGGCATGTGGAACCCGCATGTGGAGCATTCGTTTGTGTGGGATGCTCACCAAGCTTCATTTCAGTCCTAGGCACTCAAGGGGCACTAAGCATAGAGTGTGAAAACTGAGTTTCCTTGAGAGCTGCTTGGAAGCCTGATGGTGTGTGAAGTAAGTGTGCCAAATGGAGTTGTTCTCCCACAAGAACCACTCGGCTGATCCTTCTTCAATATGCCCTTCACCAACATGCAGTGTTTCCTTGATTGAATTAGCTCTCACAGCAATATTTGCGTCTAGAGCCTTTGCATTGTGGGCTATTTGAAAACGGCTGTGGCGCTGAAGTTGCCTGTGAATGTGGAGTTGGTGGCATGTGGAACCCGCATGTGGAGCATTCGTTTGTGTGGGATGCTCTACCAGGTTCATTCCTAGGTAATGCACTCAAAGGGCACTAAGCATAGAGTGTGAAAACTGAGTTTCCTTGAGAGCTGCTTGGAAGCATGATGGTGTGTGAAGTTAGTGAGCCAAATGGAGTTTTTCTCCCACAAGAACCACTCGGCTGATCCTTCCTTCTTCAATATGCACTTCACCAACATGCAGTGTTTCCTTGATTGAATTAGCTCTCACACCAATATTTGCGTCTAGAGCCTTGGCATTTAGGACTATCTGAAAATGGGTGTGACGCTGAAGTTGCCTGTGAATGTGGAGCTGGTGGCAAGTGAAATCTGCATGTGGAGCATTCGTTTGTGTGGGATGCTCTACCAGGTTCATTCCTAGATAATGCACTCAAAGGGCACTAAGCATAGAGTGTGAAAACTGAGTTTCCTTGAGAGCTGCTTGGAAGCCTGATGGTGTGTGAAGTTAGTGAGCCAAATGGAGTTGTTCTCCCACAAGAACCACTTGGCTGATCCTTCTTCAGTATGCACTTCAGCAACATGCAGTGTTTCCTTGATTGAATTAACTCTCACACCAATATTTACGTCTAGAACCATTATATTGAGGGCTATCTGAAAACGGCTGTGGCGCTGAAGTTGCCTGTGAATGTGGAGTTGGTGGCATGTGAAACCCGCATGTGGAGCATTCGTTTGTGTGGGATGCTCACCAAGCTTCATTTCTGTCCTAGGCACTCAAAGGGCACTAAGCATAGAGTGTGAAAACTGAGTTTCCTTGAGAGCTGCTTGGAAGCCTGATGGTGTGTGAAGTTAGTGAGCCAAATGGAGTTGTTCTCCCACAAGAACCACTCGGCTGATCCTTCTTCCATATGCCCTTCGCCAACATGCAGTGTTTCCTTGATTGAATTAGCTCTCACACCAATATTTGCGTCTAGAGCCTTTGTATTTAGGGCTATCTGAAAACGGGTGTGGCGCTGAAGTTGCCTGTGAATGTGGAGTTGGTGGCATGTGGAACCCGCATGTGGAGCATTCGTTTGTGTGGGATGCTCACCAAGCTTCATTTCAGTCCTAGGCACTCAAAGGGCACTAAGCATAGTGTGAAAACTGAGTTTCCTTGAGAGCTGCTAGGAAGCCTGATGGTGTGTGAAGTTAGTGAGCCAAATGGAGTTGTTCTCCCACAAGAACCACTCGGCTGATCCTTCTTCAATATGCCCTTCACCAACATGCAGTGTTTCCTTGATTGAATTAGCTCTCACACAAATATTTGCATCTAGAGCCTTTGCATTGAGGGCTATCTGAAAACGGCTGTGGCGCTGAAGTTGCCTGAGAATGTGGAGTTGGTGGCATGTGGAACCCGCATGTGGAGCATTCGTTTGTGTGGGATGCTCAACCAAGCTTCATTTCAGTGCTAGGCACTCAAAGGGCACTAAGCATAGAGTGTGAAAACTGAGTTTCCTTGAGAGCTGCTTGGAAGCCTGATGGTGTGTGAAGTTAGTGAGCCAAATGGAGTTGTTCTCCCACAAGAACCACTCGGCTGATCCTTCTTCAATATGCCCTTCACCAACATGCAGTGTTTCCTTGATTGAATTAGCTCTCACACCAATATTTGCGTCTAGAGCCTTTGCATTGAGGGCTATGTGAAAACGGCTGTGGCGCTGAAGTTGCCTGAGAATGTGGAGTTGGTGGCATGTGAAACCCGCATGTGGAGCATTCGTTTGTGTGGGATGCTCACCAAGCTTCATTTCAGTTATAAGGCTCTCAAAGGGCACTAAGCATAGAGTGTGAAAACTGAGTTTCCTTGAGAGCTGCTTGGAAGCCTGATGGTGTGTGAAGTTAGTGAGCCAAATGGGGTTGTTCTCCCACAAGAACCACTCGGCTGATTCTTCTTCAATATGCCCTTCTCCAACATGCAGTATTTCCTTGATTGAATTAGCTCTGACACCAATATTTGCGTCTACAGCCTTTGCATTGAGGGCTATCTGAAAACGGGTGTGGCGCTGAAGTTGCCTGTGAATGTGGAGTTGGTGGCATGTGGAACCCGCATGTGGAGCATTCGTTTGTGTGGGATGCTCACCAAGCTTCATTTCAGTCCTAGGCACTCAAGGGGCACTAAGCATAGAGTGTGAAAACTGAGTTTCCTTGAGAGCTGCTTGGAAGCCTGATGGTGTGTGAAGTTAGTGAGCCAAATGGAGTTGTTCTCCCACAAGAACCACTCGGCTGATCCTTCTTCAATATGCCCTTCACCAACATGCAGTGTTTCCTTGATTGAATTAGCTCTCACACCAATATATGTGTCTAGAGCCTTTGCATTGTGGGCTATTTGAAAACGGCTGTGGCGCTGAAGTTGCCTGTGAATGTGGAGTTGGTGGCATGTGGAACCCGCATGTGGAGCATTCGTTTGTGTGGGATGCTCTACCAGGTTCATTCCTAGGTAATGCACTCAAAGGGCACTAAGCATAGAGTGTGAAAACTGAGTTTCCTTGAGAGCTGCTTGGAAGCATGATGGTGTGTGAAGTTAGTGAGCCAAATGGAGTTGTTCTCCCACAAGAACCACTCGGCTGATCCTTCTTCAATATGCACTTCACCAACATGCAGTGTTTCCTTGATTGAATTAGCTCTCACACCAATATTTGCGTCTAGAGCCTTTGCATTTAGGACTATCTGAAAATGGGTGTGACGCTGAAGTTGCCTGTGAATGTGGAGCTGGTGGCAAGTGAAATCTGCATGTGGAGCATTCGTTTGTGTGGGATGCTCTACCAGGTTCATTCCTAGATAATGCACTCAAAGGGCACTAAGCATAGAGTGTGAAAACTGAGTTTCCTTGAGAGCTGCTTGGAAGCCTGATGGTGTGTGAAGTTAGTGAGCCAAATGGAGTTGTTCTCCCACAAGAACCACTTGGCTGATCCTTCTTCAGTATGCACTTCAGCAACATGCAGTGTTTCCTTGATTGAATTAACTCTCACACCAATATTTACGTCCAGAACCATTATATTGAAGGCTATATGAAAACGGCTGTGGCGCTGAAGTTGCCTGTGAATGTGGAGTTGGTGGCATGTGAAACCCGCATGTGGAGCATTCGTTTGTGTGGGATGCTCACCAAGCTTCATTTCAGTCCTAGGCACTCAAAGGGCACTAAGCATAGAGTGTGAAAACTGAGTTTCCTTGAGAGCTGCTTGGAAGCCTGATGGTGTGTGAAGTTAGTGAGCCAAATGGAGTTGTTCTCTGACAAGAACCACTCGGCTGATCCTTCTTCCATATGCCCTTCGCCAACATGCAGTGTTTCCTTGATTGAATTAGCTCTCACACCAATATTTGCGTCTAGAGCCTTTGTATTTAGGGCTATCTGAAAACGGGTGTGGCGCTGAAGTTGCCTGTGAATGTGGAGTTGGTGGCATGTGAAACCCGCATGTGGAGCATTCGTTTGTGTGGGATGCTCACCAAGCTTCATTTCAGTCCTAGGCACTCAAAGGGCACTAAGCATAGTGTGAAAACTGAGTTTCCTTGAGAGCTGCTTGGAAGCCTGATGGTGTGTGAAGTTAGTGAGCCAAATGGAGTTGTTCTCCCACAAGAACCACTCGGCTGATCCTTCTTCAATATGCCCTTCACCAACATGCAGTGTTTCCTTGATTGAATTAGCTCTCACACAAATATTTGCGTCTAGAGCCTTTGCATTGAGGGCTATCTGAAAACGGCTGTGGCGCTGAAGTTGCCTGTGAATGTGGAGTTGGTGGCATGTGGAACCCGCATGTGGAGCATTCGTTTGTGTGGGATGCTCTACCAGGTTCATTCCTAAGTAATGCACTCAAAGGGCACTAAGCATAGAGTGTGAAAACTGAGTTTCCTTGAGAGCTGCTTGGAAGCCTGATGGTGTGTGAAGTTAGTGAGCCAAATGGAGTTGTTCTCCCACAAGAACCACTCGGCTGATCCTTCTTCCATATGCCCTTCGCCAACATGCAGTGTTTCCTTGATTGAATTAGCTCTCACACCAATATTTGCGTCTAGAGCCTTTGCATTTAGAGCTATCTGAAAACGGGTGTGGCGCTGAAGTTGCCTGTGAATGTGGAGTTGATGGCATGTGAAACCCGCATGTGGAGCATTCGTTTGTGTGGGATGCTCACCAAGCTTCATTTCAGTCCTAGGCACTCAAAGGGCACTAAGCATAGAGTGTGAAAACTGAGTTCCTTGAGAGCTGCTTGGAAGCCTGATGGTGTGTGAAGTTAGTGAGCCAAATGGAGTTGTTCTCCCACAAGAACCACTCGGCTGATCCTTCTTCAATATGCCCTTCACCAACATGCAGTGTTTCCTTGATTGAATTAGCTCTCACACCAATATTTGCGTCTAGAGCCTTTGCATTGAGGGCTATCTGAAAACGGCTGTGGCGCTGAAGTTGCCTGAGAATGTGGAGTTGGTGGCATGTGAAACCCGCATGTGCAGCATTCGTTTGTGTGGGATGCTCACCAAGCTTCATTTCAGTTAAAAGGCTCTCAAAGGGCACTAAGCATAGAGTGTGAAAACTGAGTTTCCTTGAGAGCTGCTTGGAAGCCTGATGGTGTGTGAAGTTAGTGAGCCAAATGGAGTTGTTCTCCCACAAGAACCACTCGGCTGATCCTTCTTCAATATGCCCTTCACCAACATGCAGTGTTTCCTTGATTGAATTAGCTCTCACACCAATATATGTGTCTAGAGCCTTTGCATTGTGGGCTATGTGAAAACGGCTGTGGCGCTGAAGTTGCCTGTGAATGTGGAGTTGGTGGCATGTGGAACCCGCATGTGGAGCATTCGTTTGTGTGGGATGCCCTACCAGGTTCATTCCTAGATAATGCACTAAAAGGGCACTAAGCATAGAGTGTGAAAACTGAGTTTTCTTGAGAGCTGCTTGGAAGCCTGATGGTGTGTGAAGTTAGTGAGCCAAATGGAGTTGTTCTCCCACAAGAACCACTCGGCTCATTCTTATTCAATATGCCCTTCACCAACATGCAGTGTTTCCTTGATTGAATTAGCTCTCACACCAAGATTTGCGTCTAGAGCCTTTGCATTGAGGGCTATCTGAAAACGGCTGTGGCGCTGAAGTTGCCTGTGAATGTGGAGTTGGTGGCATGTGAAACCCGAATGTGGAGCATTCGTTTGTGTGGGATGCTCACCAAGTTCATTCCTAGATAATGCACTGAAATGGCACTAAGCATAGAGTGTGAAAACTGAGTTTCCTTGAGAGCTGCTTGGAAGCCTGATGGTGTGTGAAGTTAGTGAGCCAAATGGAGTTGTTCTCCCACAAGAACCACTCGGCTGATCCTTCTTCAATATGCCCTTCACCAACATGCAGTGTTTCCTTAATTGAATTAGCTCTCACACCAATATTTGCGTCTAGAGCCTTTGCATTGAGGGCTATCTGAAAACGGGTGTGGCGCTGAAGTTGCCTGTGAATGTGGAGTTGGTGGCATGTGAAACCCGCATGTGGAGCATTCGTTTGTGTGGGATGCTCAACCAAGCTTCATTTCAGTGCTAGGCAATGAAATGGCACTAAGCATAGAGTGTGAAAACTGAGTTTCCTTGAGAGCTGCTTGGAAGCCTGATGGTGTGTGAAGTTAGTGAGCCAAATGGAGTTGTTCTCCCACAAGAACCACTCGGCTGATCCTTCTTCAATATGCCCTTCACCATCTTGCAGTGTTTCCTTGATTGAATTAGCTCTCACACCAATATTTGCGTCTAGAGCCTTTGCATTGAGGGCTATCTAAAAACGGCTGTGGCGCTGAAGTTGCCTGTGAATGTGGAGTTGGTGGCATGTGAAACCCGCATGTGGAGCATTCGTTTGTGTGGGATGCTCTACCAGGTTCATTTCAGTCCTAGGCACTCAAAGGGCACTAAGCATAGAGTGTGAAAACTGAGTTTCCTTGAGAGCTGCTTGGAAGCCTGATGGTTTGTGAAGTTAGTGAGCCAAATGGAGTTGTTCTCCCACAAGAACCACTCGGCTGATCCTTCTTCAATATGCCCTTCACCATCTTGCAGTGTTTCCTTGATTGAATTAGCTCTCACACCAATATTTGCGTCTAGAGCCTTTGCATTGAAGGCTATCTAAAAATGGCTGTGGCGCTGAAGTTGCCTGTGAATGTGGAGTTGGTGGCATGTGAAACCCGCATGTGGAGCATTCGTTTGTGTGGGATGCTCACCAAGCTTCATTTCAGTGCTAGGCACTCAAAGGGCACTAAGCATAGAGTGTGAAAACTGAGTTTCCTTGAGAGCTGCTTGGAAGCTTGATGGTGTGTTAAGTTAGTGAGCCAAATGGGGTTGTTCTCCCACAAGAACCACTCGGCTTATCCTTCTTCAATATGCCCTTCACCAACATGCAATGTTTCCTTGATTGAATTAGCTCTCACACCAATATTTGCGTCTAGAGCCTTTGCATTGAGGGCTATGTGAAAACGGCTGTGGCGCTGAAGTTGCCTGTGAATGTGGAGTTGGTGGCAAGTGAAACCCGCATGTGGAGCATTCGTTTGTGTGGGATGCTCTACCAGGTTCATTCCTAGATAATGCACTCAAAGGGCACTAAGCATAGAGTGTGAAAACTGAGTTTCCTTGAGAGCTGCTTGGAAGCCTGATGGTGTGTGAAGTTAGTGAGCCAAATGGAGTTGTTCTCCCACAAGAACCACTCGTCTGATTTTCTTCAATATGCCCTTCACCACCATGCAGTGTTTCCTTGCTTGAATTAGCTCTCACACCAATATTTGCGTCTAGAGCCTTTGCATTGAGGGCTATCTGAAAACGGCTGTGGCGCTGAAGTTGCCTGTGAATGTGGAGTTGGTGGAATGTGAAACCCGCATGTGGAGCATTCGTTTGTGTGGGATGCTCACCAAGCTTCATTTCAGTTATAAGGCTCTCAAAGAGCACTAAGCATAGAGTGTGAAAACTGAGTTTCCTTGAGAGCTGCTTGGAAGCCTGATGGTGTGTGAAGTTAGTGAGCCAAATGGAGTTGTTCTCCCACAAGAACCACTCGGCTGATCCTTCTTCAATATGCCCTTCACCAACATGCAGTGTTTCCTTGATTGAATTAGCTCTCACACCAATATTTGTGTCTAGGGCCTTTGCATTTAGGGCTATCTGAAAACGGCTGTGGCGCTGAAGTTGCCTGTGAATGTGGAGTTGGTGGAATGTGAAACCCGCATGTGGAGCATTCGTTTGTGTGGGATGCTCACCAAGCTTCATTTCAGTCCTAGGCACTCAAACGGCACTAAGCATAGTGTGACAACTGAGTTTCCTTGAGAGCTGCTTGGAAGCCTGATGGTGTGTGAAGTTAGTGAGCCAAATGGAGTTGTTCTCCCACAAGAACCACTCGGCTGATCCTTCTTCAATATGCCCTTCACCAACATGCAGTGTTTCCTTGATTGAATTAGCTCTCACACCAATATTTGCGTCTAGAGCCTTTGCATTGAGGGCTATCTGAAAACGGCTGTGGCGCTGAAGTTGCCTGAGAATGTGGAGTTAATGGCAAGTGAAACCCGCATGTGGAGCATTCGTTTGTGTGGGATGCTCTACCAGGTTCATTCCTAGATAATGCACTCAAAGGGCACTAAGCATAGAGTGTGAAAACTGAGTTTCCTTGAGAGCTGCTTGGAAGCCTGATGGTGTGTGAAGTTAGTGAGCCAAATGGAGTTGTTCTCCCACAAGAACCACTCGTCTGATTTTCTTCAATATGCCCTTCACCACCATGCAGTGTTTCCTTGCTTGAATTAGCTCTCACACCAATATTTGCATCTAGAGCCTTTGCATTGAGGGCTATCTGAAAACGGGTGTGGCGCTGAAGTTGCCTGTGAATGTGGAGTTGGTGGCATGTGAAACCCGCATGTGGAGCATTCGTTTGTGTGGGATGCTCAACAAGCTTCATTTCAGTTAAAAGGCTCTCAAAGGGCACTAAGCATAGAGTGTGAAAACTGAGTTTCCTTGAGAGCTGCTTGGAAGCCTGATGGTGTGTGAAGTTAGTGAGCCAAATGGAGTTGTTCTCCCACAAGAACCACTCGGCTGATCCTTCTTCAATATGCCCTTCACCATCTTGCAGTGTTTCCTTGATTGAATTAGCTCTCACACCAATATTTGCGTCTAGAGCCTTTGCATTGAGGGCTATCTAAAAACGGCTGTGGCGCTGAAGTTGCCTGTGAATGTGGAGTTGGTGGCATGTGAAACCCGCATGTGGAGCATTCGTGTGTGTGGGATGCTCTGCCAGGTTCATTTCAGTCCTAGGCACTCAAAGGGCACTAAGCATAGAGTGTGAAAACTGAGTTTCCTTGAGAGCTGCTTGGAAGCCTGATGGTGTATGAAGTTAGTGAGCCAAATGGAGTTGTTCTCCCACAAGAACCACTCGGCTGATTCTTCTTCAATATGCCCTTCACCAACATGCAGTGTTTCCTTGATTGAATTAGCTCTCACACCAATATTTGCGTCTAGAGCCTTTGCATTGAGGGCTATCTGAAAACGGCTGTGGCGCTTAAGTTGCCTGTGAATGTGGAGTTGGTGGCATGTGAAACCCGCATGTGGAGCATTCGTTTGTGTGGGATGCTCACCAAGCTTCATTTCAGTTATAAGGCTCTCAAAGGGCACTAAGCATAGAGTGTGAAAACTGAGTTTCCTTGAGAGCTGCTTGGAAGCCTGATGGTTTGTGAAGTTAGTGAGCCAAATGGAGTTGTTCTCCCACAACAACCACTCAGCTGATTCTTATTCAATATGCCCTTCACCAACATGCAGTGTTTTCTTGATTGAATTAGCTCTCACACCAAGATTTGCGTCTAGAGCCTTTGCATTGAGGGCTATCTGAAAATGGCTGTGGCGCTGAAGTTGCCTGTGAATGTGGAGTTGGTGGCATGTGAAACCCGCATGTGGAGCATTCGTTTGTGTGGGATGCTCACCAAGCTTCATTTCAGTGCTAGGCACTCAAAGGGCACTAAGCATAGAGTGTGAAAACTGAGTTTCCTTGAGAGCTGCTTGGAAGCCTGATGGTGTGTGAAGTTAGTGAGCCAAATGGGGTTGTTCTCCCACAAGAACCACTCGGCTTAACCTTCTTCAATATGCCCTTCTCCAACATGCAGTGTTTCCTTGATTGAATTAGCTCTCACACCAATATTTGCGTCTAGAGCCTTTGCATTGAGGGCTATGTGAAAACGGCTGTGGCGCTGAAGTTGCCTGTGAATGTGGAGTTGGTGGCAAGTGAAACCCGCATGTGGAGCATTCGTTTGTGTGGGATGCTCTACCAGGTTCATTCCTAGATAATGCACTCAAAGGGCACTAAGCATAGAGTGTGAAAACTGAGTTTCCTTGAGAGCTGCTTGGAAGCCTGATGGTGTGTGAAGTTAGTGAGCCAAATGGAGTTGTTCTCCCACAAGAACCACTCGGCTGATTTTCTTCAATATGCCCTTCACCACCATGCAGTGTTTCCTTGCTTGAATTAGCTCTCACACCAATATTTGCGTCTAGAGCCTTTGCATTGAGGGCTATCTGAAAAAGGCTGTGGCTCTGAAGTTGCCTGTGAATGTGGAGTTGGTGGCATGTGAAACCCGCATGTGGAGCATTCGTTTGTGTGGGATGCTCACCAAGCTTCATTTCAGTGCTAGGCACTCAAAGGGCACTAAGCATAGAGTGTGAAAACTGAGTTTCCTTGAGAGCTGCTTGGAAGCCTGATGGTGTGTGAAGTTAGTGAGCCAAATGGGGTTGTTCTCCCACAAGAACCATTCGGCTGATCCTTCTTCAATATGCCCTTCACCAACATGCAGTGTTTCCTTGATTGAATTAGCTCTCACACCAAGATTTGCGTCTAGAGCCTTTGCATTGAGGGCTATCTGAAAACGGCTGTGGCGCTGAAGTTGCCTGTGAATGTGGAGTTAATGGCAAGTGAAACCCGCATGTGGAGCATTCGTTTGTGTGGGATGCTCTACCAGGTTCATTCCTAGATAATGCACTCAAAGGGCACTAAGCATAGAGTGTGAAAACTGAGTTTCCTTGAGAGCTGCTTGGAAGCCTGATGGTGTGTGAAGTTAGTGAGCCAAATGGGGTTGTTCTCCCACAAGAACCACTCGGCTGATCCTTCTTCAATATGCCCTTCACCAACATGCAGTGTTTCCTTGATTGAATTAGCTCTGACACCAATATTTGCGTCTAGAGCCTTTGCATTGAGGGCTATCTGAAAACGGCTGTGGCGCTGAAGTTGCCTGTGAATGTGGAGTTGGTGGCATGTGAAACCCGCATGTGGAGCACTCGTTTGTGTGGGATGCTCACCAAGCTTCATTTCAGTTATAAGGCTCTCAAAGGGCACTAAGCATAGAGTGTGAAAACTGAGTTTCCTTGAGAGCTGCTTGGAAGCCTGATGGTGTGTGAAGTTAGTGAGCCAAATGGGGTTGTTCTCCCACAAGAACCACTCGGCTGATCCTTCTTCAATATGCCCTTCACCAACATGCAGTATTTCCTTGATTGAATTAGCTCTCACACCAATATTTGCGTCTACAGCCTTTGCATTGAGGGCTATCTGAAAACGGGTGTGGCGCTGAAGTTGCCTGTGAATGTGGAGTTGGTGGCATGTGAAACCCGCATGTGGAGCATATGTTTGTGTGGGATGATCTACCAGGATCATTCCTAGATAATGCACTCAAAGGGCACTAAACATAGAGTGTGAAAACTGAGTTTCCTTGAGAGCTGCTTGGAAGCCTGATGGTGTGTGAAGTTAGTGAGCCAAATGGAGTTGTTCTCCCACAAAAACCATTCAGCTGATCCTTCTTCAATATGCCCTTCACCAACATGCAGTGTTTCCTTGATTGAATTAGCTCTCACACCAATATTTGTGTCTAGGGCCTTTGCATTTAGGGCTATCTGAAAACGGCTGTGGCGCTGAAGTTGCCTGTGAATGTGGAGTTGGTGGAATGTGAAACCCGCATGTGGAGCATTCGTTTGTGTGGGATGCTCACCAAGCTTCGCTTCAGTCCTAGGCACTCAAACGGCACTAAGCATAGTGTGAGAACTGAGTTTCCTTGAGAGCTGCTTGGAAGCCTGATGGTGTGTGAAGTTAGTGAGCCAAATGGAGTTGTTCTCCCACAAGAACCACTCGGCTGATCCTTCTTCAATATGCCCTTCACCAACATGCAGTGTTTCCTTGATTGAATTAGCTCTCACACCAATATATGTGTCTAGAGCCTTTGCATTGTGGGCTATGTGAAAACGGCTGTGGCGCTGAAGTTGCCTGTGAATGTGGAGTTGGTGGCATGTGGAACCCGCATGTGGAGCATTCGTTTGTGTGGGATGCTCTACCAGGTTCATTCCTGGATAATGCACTCAAAGGGCACTAAGCATAGAGTGTGAAAACTGAGTTTCCTTGAGAGCTGCTTGGAAGCCTGATGGTGTGTGAAGTTAGTGAGGCAAATGGAGTTGTTCTCCCACAAGAACAACTCGGCTGATCCTTCTTCAATATGCCCTTCACCAACATGCAGTGTTTACTTGATTGAATTAGCTCTCACACCAAGATTTGCGTCTAGAGCCTTTGCATTGAGGGCTATCTGAAAATGGCTGTGGCGCTGAAGTTGCCTGTGAATGTGGAGTTGGTGGCATGTGAAACCCGCATGTGGAGCATTCGTTTGTGTGGGATGCTCTACCAAGTTCATTCCTAGATAATGCACTGAAATGGCACTAAGCATAGAGTGTGAAAACTGAGTTTCCTTGAGAGCTGCTTGGAAGCCTGATGGTGTGTGAAGTTAGTGAGCCAAATGGAGTTGTTCTCCCACAAGAACCACTCGGCTGATCCTTCTTCAATATGCCCTTCACCAACATGCAGTGTTTCCTTAATTGAATTAGCTCTCACACCAATATTTGCGTCTAGAGCCTTTGCATTGAGGGCTATCTGAAAACGGCTGTGGCGCTGAAGTTGCCTGTGAATGTGGAGTTGGTGGCATGTGAAACCCGCATGTGGAGCATTCGTTTGTGTGGGATGCTCAACCAAGCTTCATTTCAGTGCTAGGCAATGAAATGGCACTAAGCATAGAGTGTGAAAACTGAGTTTCCTTGAGAGCTGCTTGGAAGCCTGATGGTGTGTGAAGTTAGTGAGCCAAATGGAGTTGTTCTCCCACAAGAACCACTCGGCTGATCCTTCTTCAATATGCCCTTCACCATCTTGCAGTGTTTCTTTGATTGAATTAGCTCTCACACCAATATTTGCGTCTAGAGCCTTTGCATTGAGGGCTATCTAAAAACGGCTGTGGCGCTGAAGTTGCCTGTGAATGTGGAGTTGGTGGCATGTGAAACCCGCATGTGGAGCATTCGTTTGTGTGGGGTGCTCTACCAGGTTCATTTCAGTCCTAGGCACTCAAAGGGCACTAAGCATAGAGTGTGAAAACTGAGTTTCCTTGAGAGCTGCTTGGAAGCCTGATGGTGTGTGAAGTTAGTGAGCCAAATGGAGTTGTTCTCCCACAAGAACCACTCAGCTGATTCTTATTCAATATGCCCTTCACCAACATGCAGTGTTTTCTTGATTGAATTAGCTCTCACACCAAGATTTGCGTCTAGAGCCTTTGCATTGAGGGCTATCTGAAAATGGCTGTGGCGCTGAAGTTGCCTGTGTAATGTGGAGTTGGTGGCATGTGAAACCCGCATGTGGAGCATTCGTTTGTGTGGGATGCTCACCAAGCTTCATTTCAGTGCTAGGCACTCAAAGGGCACTAAGCATAGAGTGTGAAAACTGAGTTTCCTTGAGAGCTGCTTGGAAGCCTGATGGTGTGTGAAGTTAGTGAGCCAAATGGGGTTGTTCTCCCACAAGAACCACTCGGCTTATCCTTCTTCAATATGCCCTTCACCAACATGCAATGTTTCCTTGATTGAATTAGCTCTCACACCAATATTTGCGTCTAGAGCCTTTGCATTGAGGGCTATGTGAAAACGGCTGTGGCGCTGAAGTTGCCTGTGAATGTGGAGTTGGTGGCAAGTGAAACCCGCATGTGGAGCATTCGTTTGTGTGGGATGCTCTACCAGGTTCATTCCTAGATAATGCACTCAAAGGGCACTAAGCATAGAGTGTGAAAACTGAGTTTCCTTGAGAGCTGCTTGGAAGCCTGATGGTGTGTGAAGTTAGTGAGCCAAATGGAGTTGTTCTCCCACAAGAACCACTCGTCTGATTTTCTTCAATATGCCCTTCACCACCATGCAGTGTTTCCTTGCTTGAATTAGCTCTCACACCAATATTTGCATCTAGAGCCTTTGCATTGAGGGCTATCTGAAAACGGCTGTGGCGCTGAAGTTGCCTGTGAATGTGGAGTTGGTGGAATGTGAAACCCGCATGTGGAGCATTCGTTTGTGTGGGATGCTCACCAAGCTTCATTTCAGTGCTAGGCACTCAAAGGGCACTAAGCATAGAGTGTGAAAACTGAGTTTCCTTGAGAGCTGCTTGGAAGCCTGATGGTGTGTGAAGTTAGTGAGCCAAATGGGGTTGTTCTCCCACAAGAACCACTCGGCTTAACCTTA